>NW_015169316.1:60155-78153 GCF_001447785.1 Gekko japonicus
TCTTGAGAGAACAGCTCCGAGAGAAAGTGACTGACTCAAGGTCACCTAGCTGGCTGCACCCAGAGGAGTGGGGAATGAAACCCGGTTCTCCAAATTAGAGTCCTCCACTCTTAACCACTACACCAAACTGCCTCTCTGGAAGACGGACTGCATGGCATCATATCCCACCAAAGTCCCTCCCCTTCCCAAACACTGCTCACTCCAGGCTCTGCCCACCAGATCTCCAGGAATTCCACAACCCACAGCTGGCCATCTTAAGGTATAAAAACTTCATGCTTCTAAATGTGGTTTCCACTTAGCCATCCAGGGGGATAGTTCCTGAGGTACCTCTCCTGATGCCACCTTTGAGTCAGAAGATAAGATGTGCTTCGAAGCAAAGGCTCTTGAAAACCCGCTGAACTGAAAATGAAGATTTCTCCCCCCACACACACCATCCGGCTTCTTTAACAGTCGCTCTAACAGTAGACCATCGCTCTAACTGGCTGTTTTGTTGGTTCCCTAGCCACTAGTAACTTTATATTCGCTCTTGTCTTTAGTTTCTCAGGCAGCACTAAAGCCCCCGGCAATTAAATCTGAACTTCTTCACCTGCAGAGACTTCACTGAGGAGGCTCTTGTTTTTCCCATTGAAAGAGGGCTTTGAACCCGAGAACCGGACCCTGGCGTCCACCTTGCCTCAACCTCGTGGTGTACCTGACACACACGCCCACCAGATCTTCATGAATTTCCCAACCCACAGCTGGCCACCTTAAGGTATCACCCCTTCTTCTTCCCTCTGTCAAAAATTTCATGCTTCTAAACGTGGTTTCCGCTTAGCCATCCTGGGGGATAGTTCCTGTGGTACCTCTCCTGATGCCACCTTTGAGTCAGAAGATAAGATGTGCTTCGAAGCAAAGGCTCTTGAAAACCCGCTGAACTGAAAATGAAGATTTCTCCCCCCCCCCAATCCGGCTTCTTTAACAGTCGCTCTAACAGTAGACCGTAGCTCTAGCTAGCTGTTTTGTTTGTTTCCTAGCCACTAGTAACTTTATATGTGCTCTTGTCTTTAGTTTCTCAGGCACCACTAAAGCCCCCAGCAATTAAATCTGAACTTTTTCACCTGCAGAGACTTCTCTGAGGAGGCTCTTGTTTTTCCAATTGAAAGAGGGCTTTGAACCAGAGAACCGGACCCTGGCGTCCACCTCGCCTCAACCTCGTGGTGTACCTGACACACAAACAGAGATGCATTGTAGGCATGAGGTGAGCATTATCGTTAATCCAGTTGTTCATTCTGAGAAATTGGTGGCTATCTTGTCCCCGCCACGACACCATTATTAGACACTGTCACTGTACAGTAAAGGATGTGCCTGAGAGGATTAGAAATCATGTGTCACAAGATGAAGAGAAATCAGTTCCTAGATACCATCCGAGTATGCGTGGATTGGGTGGGAGAAGGGTAATTTGCTGAGATGCATAATTACCGATTCATAAATTGGCAGTTAACCTGTTTTTCTTCAGTAGCCATGTTAAAGAAATTCCATATGCCTACGGATGGAAAGTATCACCTTATGGTTTCTGGATGAACGAAAATTGTCCTTTAAAGGAGGCCAGAGAAAGAGAAAGGCAAATAGGGTATTTAAACCCTGTTTCCACAGAAAGATCTGTTAATCTCCAGACCATGAAATATAGTATAATTTGGCAAATACATATACGCAGGGATCATTTTGTAGAAAAAGAGGCGCAGGAGCTCATTAGCATAACTCATTAGCATAACTTATTTGCATATGCCACGCCCCCTGACATCACCGGAAGTGTGTTAGAAGGCAACACCCACCACTCAGGCTCCACTGGACTTTTTTGGATTGCTAGCTATTGGGGGAGGGGAATGTGCAGATCAGTCCTCACAAAGGAGGGAGAGCTTGTACCTGAATAAAACTTGGTCTTAAAGGTGCCACTGGACTCTTTTGGATTGCTAGCTATTGGGGGTGGGATGCGCAGATCTGCCCTCACAGAGGAGGGAGAGCTTGTACCTGAAGGCGGGCCGGGGAGCTCTGCAACTTACCTGGCTGCTTCTTGCTCCTCGTGGCCCAACTGAGGGCTGCTGGGAACAGGGGGCAGGGCTTGCTGCATGTGCCCACCCCCTGGGCGTCTTACTGCTGGAGCTCCGCTTCTGTGTGCTCCCGCAGGAAATAAACCCTGCATATGCGCAATAAAGTGGTGACGCACCAAACCAAATGCGGCCAGACAGCCACATGCTGTGTCCTGCCAGATCCTTGAGGACCCTCTGTCACAGTCGTCTTGTAGGGTAGCCAGCTCTGGGCTGGGAAATACCTGGAAGTATCGGGAGTGGAGCCTGGGGAGGGTGGGGTTTGTGGAAGGTAGGGCTGCCAGGTCCCCTGGGGGGGCAGGGGATTGACCGCCCAAAGGGCCCCCAACCCTGCCAGTCCAGATCAGGCCGGCGGGGAAAACCCCGCCCCCAAGTTACCTGGTTCAAGCTGATGTGCCCAGTGCGATGACGTCACCCGGAAGTAACATCATCACGTTGGGCACGTCCCCGAGGAACTCCAGGCTGATTGCTAGAGCGTCGGCTGGCGACGTATCCAACGTGATGATGTAGGGTTGCCAAGTGGTTTTTGAGCCGCAGCGGGGGACTCCTGGCTGGCGGCTGGAGTGAGTGCGCACGCACCGCATGCACGTCACCCGGAAGTGACGTGACGACGCCAGGCACACTGGGGGAACCATAGAGTTTTCCCTCGGATGACCATGGCCCCGCCCCCAGCGTGCCCGGCGTGGTCGCGTCACTTCCGGGTGACGTGCACGTCGGGGTGGGGTCCCCCCGGGGCCCCGATCCGCCGGCGGCGGGGAACAGGCCTCTGGGGCAGGGGCAAGCCTATGATGATGTCACTTCTGGGTAACATCATCGCGGCGTGAGCGCGCTTCACGTGTGCGGGAATGTCCCGGGCAGGGACTGACTCTCCCCTGCCATGCCAAGTAAGTTACTTGGTAACGCAGTGGAAGGGAAGGACCTCAGCATGGTACAATGCCACAAAGTCCACCCTCTGAAGCAGCCTTTTCTCCCGGGGAGCAAATCTCTGTAACGTGAAGATCATTTGTAAAAGCAGGAGATCTCCAGGCCCCACAAAGAATCTGGTAGCCCTAGTCCAGGCCTCAACATGGCCGCCTGAACAGCGAGTGTTCTTTGCTCTTTCTCCCATGCGCCTCATTACCAACAACAAGGCAATGTCTTTCTGAACTTTTTCAAGATTCTTCCTTCTCCTGAGACGTGGAGATTGGGCACACGGGGCCCGGTCCCTGCCAGGTGCGAGCACTTAGAGAGGTCCCTTTAAGTGCTTGCAGTCGGCAGGCTCCACGCACCTGATCTCCCAGGGGCAATGCCACTTGGAATTCGGGCACACAGCCCACAGCCGCCCCTCTCCCTCCCCTCTGTCAAGAGAGAAGGGAGAGGGGTGGCTGTGGGTGGACGGCCTTGGGGGCAGGGCTTCCCCTGCCAGCGGACTTTAACCATTTGTTTTTCACTGAGAGCTCCTTTGCACCAGGTGCGTAGCTACAGTGGGGCATTTTGGCCCCCCGACTTCCTGCCAAGGCTCCCCCAACTTCCTTTCAGCTAGGGTTGCCAATCCCCCCCCGGTTTGCCAGGGGTCCCCCGTTTTTTCGGGGGGTTCTACCCGCCGCAGGTGTCCGCCGGGGAAGCCCCACCCCCAACATACACAGCCACCCATCTCTCTCCCTTTAAGTGTGTGGAACCCGTGTTTCCTCCCAAGCCTGATCTCCGCAAGCTTGCAGGGAAATGCCAGCTTCGTGCTCTTAAAAGGGAGATACGGCTGCTCTTAAAGGGGAAACGGCGGCTCCTGCACTTAAAAGGGAAATGCCGGCTCCTTTAAGTGCAGGGAACTGCCGTTTCTGGAGATCTGGTGCACGGGCGCGGGGGGGGGGGGCGGACGTCCCCAATGTGATGTCATCACGTCGGGGATGCCCCGCCCCCTCCAGGAACGCCCCCAAAGTCCCCTGCTGGGGGTGGAAGATGGACTTGGCAACCCTACTTTCAGCCCAACCCCCACCCTGGCTCTCTGGCAAGATGCGGTGGCTGCCATGGACTCCCCTTGCGCCACCACTTCTCCCTTCTCCACACACCACACCTCCCTCTGGGGCCGGCTGAAGCACATGAGTTACCTTTAATTGATTTAGCCAGTGCCCCCCTAAGAATTAAAATGCCCCCTGAATTAGAAATTCCTGGCTACGGGCCTGCTTTGCACTGTTTTGAACAAGGGCTGTTTTGGGGAGATGTCAGAGGCAGGAGAGACAAGAAGAATGGGAGGCTTGCCAACAGGCAGGTAGGGCCAGAGGTTGCCCGCACACTCTCAACCCTAACCTACCTCACAAGGTTGTTGTAGGGGCAACATGGAGAAGAAGAGAGCCATGTATCCTGAGTTCTTGGGGGGGGGGAAGGAAAGGGCAGGATAAAACTGCAGCACCGTGCTCATTAAAGTTGAGGGCTCCGTGACGAAAGGGAAACCTTTTCTTGTCCGTTCCTTTGATTATTTTTAGATTTTATTTGTTTTCCTTACCCACCATCCAAGCTTCAAAACATGTCACACTTATTAGAGACCTTCTATTTTTGCCACTTCCTATATTTCCAGCTGCCCACAATTTCGTAGCTATCAAACCTACAGCCACAGAGGTGAAGTCTGTGTGCCTGAATTTAGTCCTTAGAGGGCTGTTTATCTGATTCCTTTTGAACAAGCTACCACAACGTATCTTTTTTGTCAAGGCGGCTTACATGAAATGTTGCATTAAAATACAGCCTTATTGATTTCTAAGTCAGGGGGCATTTTAATTCTTAGGGGGGCACTGGCTAAATCAATTTAAACAGGATTAAAATAGACTAACCAATCATATGCCCTGGCTCCTAGAGGTTATTTGGCTGGGCTCCATAAAGGATTCTATTGGGGAGGGGGAACTACAGGTATGTTATTAATAGCAGCGAGAAGATTAGTAGCTAAAACTGGGGAAATGAGCCGGTTCCATCAATAGGTGTTTGAAGGAAGGACGTTAATGCAAACACATTTAATGAACTTACACATTTGAAAATGGCTCTTAGAAGATGTGATGTATGTCACTCACTTTTTACTGGGGGAAAAATGGCAACCTCTTTTTGGAACTGAGTCGGGGCGATATTTGCGAATGCCTAAAGAGCACTGTCTCCTGCCAACCTAGCAGTTCGAAAGCAAGAAATTGCAAGTAGATAAATAGGGACCACTTCGGTGGGAAGGTATCAGCGTTCCGTGCGCCTTGGTGTTTAGTCATGCCGGCCACATGACCACGGAAACGTCTTCGGACAGCGCTGGCTCTTCGGCATGGAAACGGAGATGAGCACCACAACCCTAGAGTCGGACTCGACTGGCTTTCGAGCAAGGGAACCTTTACCTAAAGAGCATGTATGACTTGGAATGTATAGAATATTGGGTATATTTGCAAGGGAAGCAGTGTGATATGAGAATTTTTGGATTCTACAACTCTCCCAGAATGCACACACGAAATAAAAAGTTTTAAATATTTTGGGAAAACAGACTGCTGTCCCCCACAATAGCTTTTATGACTGGTTACTCAAGTGGGCCACAGTGGAATTAAGACTTTCCAGTTTACTTGTGTGTATGTAAAGTGCCCTCAAATAACAGTTGCCTTTTGGCTACCCCCAGGGGTCATTTCCTGCAGGAGCGCACAGGAGCGGAGCTCCGGCAGTAAAGAGCCCAGGGGGCGGGCACATGCAACAAGCCCCACTCCCAGCAGCCCTCAGTCACAGCAAGAAGCAGCCAGGTAAGTTGCAGAGCCCCTGCCAGGCCCCCCGGTCCAAAACAGTCCAGGGGCACCTTTAAGACCAAGTTTTATTCAGGTACAAGCTCTCCCTCCTCTGCGAGGACAGATCTGCACGCCCCCCCCCCAATAGCTAGCAATCCAAAACAGTCCAGTAAAGCCTGAGCGGTGGGTGTTGCCTTCCGACACGCTTCCGGTGACGTCAGGGGGTGTGGCATATGCAAATAAGTTATGCTAATGAGCTATGCTAATGAGCCCCTGCACCTCTTTTTCTACGAAGTGACCCCTGGCTACCCCAGAGGGTTTTCAAGGCAAGCGATGAAAGAGAAGTGGTTTGCCATTGTCTTCCTCTGCAGAGCCTTCCCTGGTGGTCTCCCATCCAAGTACTGGCCTTGCTTTTCTTCCGAGATATGATGAGATCGGGCTATACTGTACCATTCCGCACACTGTCACTTTACTTAGGTCGATTCAAAGTTCACAGGAAGGAGAGACCAGACAGCACACCCCGAAGTGGCCAGTCTCCATGGGCCAGTCCCACATTGAAGCATCTCAGCTATGGAGTGCGGCCCTTGCTGGCAATGGGGGTCAATTATGCTCGTATCCCTACCGGGTGAAAACAACCCCCCACAACTGAGACGAAAGTGACCATTTACACTTCCCATCCGGCATCAATTTGCAACAGGGGGTTCAGATATCAGCAGGGGTCATTTCGTAGAAAAAGAGGTGAAGGAGCTCATTAGCATAACTCATTAGCATAACTTATTTGCGTATGCCACACCCCCTGACATCACCGGACGTGTGTCAGAAGCAGAGGTCATTTCGGGGGGGAACGCGGGGGAACGCAGTTCCCCCGGTTGAGGTGCAGGGGGCGGGGCACATGACGAAGCCCCGCCCCTTGCTTCCGGCCGCCCTGCTTCCGGCCCTCATTCAGCCAGGAGGAGGCAGGAGAAGAGGGAGGGTAAGTTGCTTCCTCCCCGCCTCTCCCCACCCCTGCCTGCCTGGGGCCAGGGAGGGCCTTGGCGGGGCTTCCTCGCACTCCCGCTGGCCTTGCAGGTCCACTGCCGCGCCCCTGATGTCAGGGGGTGTGGCATATGCTAATGAGTTATGCTAATGAGTTCCCCTAGCTCTTTTTCTACAAAATGACCCCTGGTCAGAAGGCAACACCCACTGCTCAGGTTCCACTGGACTGTTCTGGATTGCTAGCTATTGGGGGTGGACGGGAACGTGCAGATCTGTCCTCGCAGAGGAGGGAGAGCTTGTACCTGAACAAAACTTGGTCTTAAAGGTGCCACTGGACTGTTTTGGGCCGGAGGGCCGAGGGGGCCCGCTGCAACTTACCTGGCTGCTTCTTGCTCTGACTGAGGACTGCCGGGAGCAGGGGGTGGGGCTTGTTGCATGTGTCGGCCCCCTTGGGCTCTTTACTGCCAGAGCTCCGCTCCTGTGTGCTCCTGCAGGAAATGACCCCTGGATATCGGGAGAAGCAGAGTGGAAGTGCTGGCATATGTCAAAACCAAACTTTCCCTGCTGTCAGCAAACTGGGGCACAGAAGGCAGATGCTGTTGTCTGACTGTACGCTTTACATCTGCAAAGGTAACACAACTATATTGGCGCGAACTGCTTGTGTGACCGCAGCCGGTCAGGAAGTTCTTCCTACTAGATACTTGACTTCACGTTTTGCCCTGCAGACCCTTTCTCCCTGAGAGTGAAGTATGCATAACAGTTTGGGTGAGTCCTTTCGGTGTAACATGAGAAACTGCCTTGAAAATAAGGGCCCTGGAACCTCCCCGGGGTTGCCAAACTGCAGCAGTAAATTATTTTAAAAGAAACAGATCTGTGCTGCAAAGGAGCAAGTAGGGATTTCATGGGGTGGGACGGACGGAGTTTTGGCATCCGGCCTAGGGAGAGGGCTAGTCGGAGAAGGCAGCACCTGCTTCGGCCTTGATCCTTCGACACTAAATGCTTCTCGAAATGTCAGTAAATCTGCTGGGTGCTGTGATGTAACTGTCCTATCTGGGGGCCAGCGATGGTTTAATCCAGCAGAGCGATTAAGTGAAGATGAAAGCGCTTGCAACTGTTTATTCAGGTGATCCCATAAGCATTTGGAGCCTCCTCAACGGTGCCGAGGCATCAGCTGAACTCTGCTGGAGAACAAGGAGCGTCAACATCTGTTCCTTCACTGGGAATGGCTTCCTTCAGGCCAAGGGAACTCGATTTCTCTGGCTGCCCCGGGAATCCTGCGTCAGGCGCTTGCTTATACAATGGGAAAGTGCAAAATCTGGTCAACGAGTCTTGCTAAGAGCCCAGCTAGGATTTTGTTCGCGTCTTATTGGAAACGTCCATCAATACGTGCTGAACATGATCTGTTGGGAAAGATTACGGAAAGTGCGGAAATGGGCAAACTGACTTTGATGTTGATAGGGCAAATGGGGGAAGATTTTGTTGGATTATGGACTCCATTGTATAACTGGATAAACGAGAAATATAAGGATACGAACTTCCGAATATGGTGTAGTGTAGTTTGGTGTAGTGGTTAAGTGTGTGGACTCTAACCTGGGAGAACCGGGTTTGATTCCCCACTCCTCCACTCGCAGCTGCTGGATGACCTCGGGCAAGCCGTAGTTCTGGTAAGAGCTGTTCTTGAAAAAGAGCAGTTTCTGTCAGAGCTCTCTCAGGCCCACCTACCTCACAGGGTGTCTGTTGTGGGGAAGGGAAGGGAAAGGAGTTTGTAAGCTGCTCTGAAACTCCTTTGGGTAATAAAGGGCGGGGTATAAATCCAATTTCTTCTTCTTCTTCTTCTTCTTCTTCTTCTTCTTCTTCCTAGATTAATTGGCATTTTTCTTTCCTCATGACCTAATGATCCACAAAACCCCTCTGAGAAATACTGCAAGTCCTAGTGACAACTGGATTTGCACAAAGAACATGTGTGAAAATCAAGCCCCATGCAGGCAATCCCCATTTCTTTCCGGCCCTTTGGTATGATCGCGGAGCTCACTTCTGTGGCATTCAAAACAATCGGGCTTTCGAGCAGTATTGTGTTTGTCTGCTTGGCAGCATTTGCACACTGCTTGGCTGGATGGATGGGTAACTTGTGTCAACACACGTTCCTAATTTACTGGCTTGCCGGGCTGCTGGTATGCCCCAAGGTCACCTGGGGCATGTCTGGCATCATTTAAAATCAATTACATTTTGAGTATATTTATCGGTTTGGTGTCAGAGCAGGCAGTGGGATTAATTAGTCCGTGGCATTCGACATGCTGGCTCGTACCTGCTCACAAATCGCTACAGATGGCAACTCTCCTTGCCAGGTACACTGCCGCAGGAAAGCCGCGCAAGAGCATGCATGTGCCAGCATTTGCACCAGAGATTAGAACGATTTGGATTCTCGATAAGAAGGAAATGTTTCTTCGAGGGTTCCACGGTGCTGCTGTTTGAAACGGCAGTTCTGAAGGAGGAGTCTTGGCCCTTTACCGGCCTTCCCTTGTCATTCCTACAAAGATGTCACTTGAACGGGATCCTCCAGCTTTATGCAGAATTCTGTCTGGTGCACAGTTTGATGGCCACGAGGGTTGCCAGCTGCCAACTGGACGCTGGAGATCTCTGGGAGTTACAACTGTTCTCCATGGCCCGTCTGCATCGAGCATTTACTCCGCCGTTTTAACAAACCCACACTGGAACAGAAAAAGATGCAGCTCAAAGGTAAAGGTAAAGGTTCCCTTGCTCGAAAGCCAGTCGAGTCTGACTCTAGGGTTGCGGTGCTCATCTCCGTTTCAAAGCCGAAGAGCCAGCGCTGTCCGAAGACATTTCCGTGGTCATGTGGCCGGCACGACTAAACACCAAGGTGCACGGAACGCTGTGACCTTCCCACCGAAGCGGAACCTATTTATCTACTTGCCATTTCTTGTTTTCAAACTGCTAGGTTGGCAGGAGCTGGAACTAGAGACGGGAGCTCACTCCGTCATGCGGCACACTCGGGTCTCGAACTGCTGAACTACTGACCTTCCACAGCCTGCAGTTCAGCGTCTTAACCACTTGAGCCACCGCAGCTTCTGGAACAGAAAAAGATTCAGCTCAAAGCCACATTCAAACACCCAAGGCCAGAGTCACCCCTGAATGGCCATAAAACGGCCATAAATCTATGTGGATGCTACCATAAAACCGAGAGATTAAACAAAGTGAAAGCGGCATGGGGTCTGGAGACTGCCGTAAAATCCGACAATCAATCACAGTGAAAGTGGCATGCAATATAGAGGGGAATTTTTGTTCCAGCGTGGGTTTGGTAAAACAGAGGAGCAAATGCTAGATACAGATTGGGGCCAATGTTGCAGCATGCCTGGACATGGGGGGGGGGGCCCTGCTACATCACTCTAAGTGTGTACCGTTGTTATCTCCTTGAATGGGATGTCTCTCTTTGTCTTAACCCGGGAGCTGCCTTTTGAGCCCTCCTCTCCCTTTGTCCTCTCACCGACTGTACATGGCCTTCCATGGAAACCCATGTCTCTGCAGGTCTCTCCTGTAGAGGCGATGCCCTCATACTCCCACACACATGATGCTGGATTAGCTGGCCATTTGTGACAGGGAAAGTATCTTCGGGACCCACATACCTTCAGGACCGCCTCCTCTGGTATGTCCCCAGCTGGGGTCATTTCCTGCGGGAGTGCACAGGAGCGGAAGTCCAGCAGTAAGGAGCTCAGGGGGCGGGCACATGCAACAAGCCCCACCCCCTGCTCCCAGCAGCCTTCGGTCAGAGCAAGAAGCAGCCAGGTAAGTTGCAGAGCCCCAATCCCCCGACCCTCCTTTAGGTACAAGCTCTCCCTCCTCTGTGAGGGCAGATCTGTGTGTTGTTGTTGTTCAGACGCACAGTCGAGTCCAACTCTTTGCGACCCCATGGACCAGATCACGCCAGGCCCTCCTGTCTTCCGCCGTCCTCCGGACTTTGCTCAATTTCATGTTCGTTGCATCGATGACACTGTCTAACCATCTCATCCTTTGCCGCCCCCGTCTTCTTTGACCTTCAGTCTTTCCCAGCATCAGGATCTTCTCCAGTGAGTGCTCCCTTCTCATTTGGTGGCCAAAGTATTTGAGCTTCAGTTTCATTATCTGGCCTTCCAGGGAACAGTCAAGTTTGATTTCTTTTAGGATTGACTGATTTGATCTTCTTGCAGTCCAAGGGACTCTCAAGATCTGTGTGTTCCCCCCCCCCCCAATAGCTAACAATCCAAAACAGTCCAGTGGCACCTTTAAGACCAAGTTTTATTCAAGTACAAGCTCTCCCTCGGAAGTGTTACACTCCACTCAGAACAACTTACTGGTGATCCCTGACCCCAAAGCCATATGTCTGTCCTCAGCCAGAGCCAGGGCTTTCTCAGTCCTGGCTCCAACCTGATGGAACTCTCTGCCAAATACCACCAGGGCCCTGCAGGACTTAGTGCCATTCCAAAGAGCCCGTAAGGCAGAGATGTTCCACCAGGCTTTTGGTTGAGGACAGCGACGGTTTCCCACCACGGCTCGCTCCCTCCCCTTTCTCTTCCATCTTCTGTTTCTGTCTCCTCTTTACCCCACCTACGAGGCAGCAACACAGTCCAGTATGGGTTTAAGAACAGATTAGTGACACCATTTTGAGATTATTTTGAGAATGTGAGGAATAATAATAATAAAAATAAAAATAAAAAACATAGGGTAAAGGAGGACAACATATTTTAATTCTGTCTTCAGTCTGACGTTTTAACTTTTGTTGTATATCACCCAGAGCCCTGTGCATACAGGGATTGGGCTATTCACAAATCTGAAGTATGAATGAGTAAATGAATGAATGAATGAATGAATAAATACTCTTTAGATTAGGCTTCTTTCTTTGGCCACAACCTGAATGTGAACTGGATCGACTTGAACAAAGCTTGAGTCCGGTGGCACCTTTAAGACCAACAACACTTATTTATTTATTTATTTAAATTTCTACCCCACCCTCCCCATGAATGGGCTCAGGGCGACTGACAAACAGGGGCACCATGTGCCAATACATAAAACCAAGTAAAACAGGATACAACAGAATAAATATCAAAATTACAGAAAGTGCTCAACGCTGTTGCTCTTGAATTAAAACAAGATGGTGTCCAATAGAGGTTGCCTCCATCCCCGTACACTCCTTCATTTACAGTGAAACAGAATTTCTTCAAACATTACATATAGGTAGAGAGAGGGGAGGGGGAGGGGTTAGTTGCCAAGAAGGGCTAGTTAGACTCCAGATGCATAAGTCACTGGGCGACTGTAGCTGAGATTGGATCAAGGCAGTTGGCAAAACCCGCGAAAGGCAGTAAATTAGCATACAACTACAAGAGTTAACAAACAGATGTGAGAAGGAAGTTTGAGTCCAGTGGCACTTCCAAGATAACAAAGTTCAGTTCTGGGAACTGACAGACTTAAAGCATGTGTAGATGCACACTCCTTCAGATGCACACAGACAGCCCCCCCCATCTCAAACAACTACTCACCCCCACACTAATACGATATCTAATTTGAATATGGACACTGGGACCAGAGCTTGCAATAAACCCAGATGCAAACTTTGCTGCCACATCCACCCAGACAACACAATCACTGGACCCAATGACGTCAACTACAACATCTGAGGCTTAGTCACTTGCTCATCTTCTTGCATTGTACATGCCGTTAATGGCGAACAATGCCCTCTACATAGGACAAACAGGTCAAAATCTATGCCAAAAGGATAAATGGACACAAATCTTTTTTTAAAAATATTTTTATTGAGTTTTTCAATATAATGCATACCTCTATAGTGTATTTTACATTAATTATTCATCCATTTATCACCATTTATAAATGTTTCTAAACAGCAACACAGTCACCTAGCAAATACATTTTCCTGCTTATTCAAACATACAAGCATCCAATAATTGCATTATTATAATTATCTTTATCGATCTTCTTTTCTTGAGACAGTCCACTATCTAGATTTTCGCTTATTCCAACAATAACATTTATTCTACCATTTATACTTATATTTATCACAATTTTATACTGACTTATTTCTTCTCTGTTTTGATTTTCCTCTTTATTTGATTATTCCACTGTGTGTTCATTATTTACCTCCCAGCTATCTCAGTCAGGATTAAATATCATATTGTTTCAAAAAATAACCCAAAAACACAAAACAAAAACAAAGAACCATGTTAACCAATATTTTAAATTCCTATAGAGCAGAGTTCAATAATCCATCATGCTTATATCAATTAAATCAATTCATTTGATACCAGCATAAGAAGATAGCCCAACATCTCAAGCCATCACCTTTAACCTATATCAATTTGCTTACGTCTGCAAAGTCAAAATATAAATAACTATAAATAAATAAATTCATATATATTACTTTCATATATATTCCTATCCACATTTCATACCTTCAGCTTTAAATCCCACCATTAACACTTAACCATAAATCATATCTTCTGCAGTCAGTTTACTCTAATTTACATGATTCCTATCAAACACCTATTATAATTCATATTACTTAAATCATTTCATTTAACAACAAACCAAACTTATAAATATTAAATAATAGTTACATTACCCAACATTTCACATCATCACCTTTAACTTACAGTAATTCATTGTACAAGTCAAAATGTAATTCATTGTAAAAGTCAAAATATAAGCAAATATAAATAAATTCATGTATTTTCCTTTCATTTAATTCCCTAACAGTATTTCTTGCCATCACCTTTAATTCTCTCCATTAACACTTAAATCTAAGTCCTAAGTTCTGAAATCAATTTCTTCTATTCTACAAAATTCATACCAAACACCTATACTCTGCTTCTAACATATCCTAATTTCTATAACCTGAATCATTTTACTCCAGTCAAAGCAATCCATAAAGAACAACACATGTATAGGCTCATATAATTTATTTTGCCTTCTATGCATCATTAATTTCCCTAACCGCAATAGCATGTCCACGTGTTCTCTCCCTCTGCACAAATGGTAATTCTTTTCCAGTCTCTCTTCTATGTATTTTGAAACAGCTTGTCTCCATATCTTACACACAGTTCATTCTTATTTTACATTAATTATTCACTTTACACGTCTTTCTTTCTCCTTTTATCTTTTCTCTCCTCAACTCACTTCCCTTGTTTATTTCCTCACTTTGCCTTCGTACCAATGTATCTATTAGCTCCACGTCCTCCTTTTTTTGCTCACCCTCCATAGTCTGTTCCATGCTCTCCGGGCTCTGAATACATTTTTCAATAGTCTCAGTATTCTCCGGAGGCTTAGGGAGCTCATGTAAACTTGCAAAGACAGCTTTAAATCCCTCTTTAATGCCTTTCTGAATTCCTTCTGTTAAAGCCTTTAGAAATTGCTCCATCATTTCTCCAGCCAATTCTATCTGTACCTCGTTCCTCTTTTCAGACGTCATTTTACAGTTCACAATTCAGGTCTCAGTGGTCCCAAGAGCTCAACACCTTTCCCCGAAGGAAAGAAAAGAAAAGTATATGTATACTTAGCTGGGTCTCTTTTCTGGCCGCTTTTTTCTCATTTCATGCCGAATAATTCGGGGTTCCTTTACTTTCAACTCGAAGAAGCCTGTGAATGCTACTTATTTTCTTCGTTGCTGCATTTGTATTCCAAATTTAAAAATAAAAACGGATGGTCGCTTCTTGTGAACATGGTGGCCATGTTCTCCTATTACTTGCTTCAGCTTCGGGGCTGTTCTGGACACACACCCCCGCCCTGCCGATTGAAGGGGAGGGCCAAAAAGACGCCCCCTGCACCAGCCCCCACCTCCGGGGAGCTGGTCGAGCTCCCCCGACCTTCGGAGGGCTCAAATAAAGCAAAACAGTTCGGGCGGGGATGGAGCGTGTCAAGCTCCCGCCCGCCCGTCGATGCGCCGTACCGGAAGCTCCGATAAATGGACACAAATCTGACATCAAGAATCACAAAACTGAGAAACCGCCAAAGTATTTTTTTTATTTTATGACAACAACAAATAAACAAACCAAGACAAAACAAATCTACAACACAAACATAAAATAGGAGAATCTAACCATTGAGTATCTCTTAAGTTTTGCACGTATTACTGTCAGTGTCATTATGTTCTTTACATTTTCTACTTTGACTGTATACAAGGTTCATTTAATATATTCTTCAATCCATCTGTAAAACCTGGACCACGTATTTTCAAAATTTTCTTCTTTTTGTCCTTCCAAAAGTAGAGCCAATTTATCCATCTCAGCTGTTTCCAGTAGCTTATTTATTATTTCGTCTTTTGATGGTGTCTTTTTTCTTCTCCAGTATTTAGTATATAATATTCTAGCAGTTGTAACAACATGTATAATCAAATAGGAAAACTGAGAAACCTGTGGGAGAACGTCAGAACTTCCCGGGACACTTGATGGGGGACCTCAAAGTAGCTGTTTTATTGCAAAAGCAGGGCTATTTTTGGGCAGGAACGCACAGGTACGGAGTTTCGGCTGGCTCCCAAGTCGGCCACGCCAAGCAGGAACTCATTAGCATAATAGGCCACACCCAACAGCAGGAACTCATTCGGATTGGCTACATTAGGGGTGTGTGGCCTAACATGCAAAGGAGTTCCTGCTCCAAAAAAAGGCCGTGGGTTTGACAACAAACAAGGTAAACAGAATAAGAAGCAAAAGGTGGGTGTGGCTGGATGAGCACACTTCTGGTAACATGGGGGGTGTGGCCTAATATGCTAATGAGTTACTGCTATTGGGTGTGGCCTATTATGCTAATGAGTTCCTGCTGGGCTTTTTCTACAAAAAAAGCCCTGCCGCTGGGAATGTAACAGTTGCTTTTTGCTCACATCTTCAGGTGTTTGCCTACTGGCGTTACTGTATCAGGGGTCATGTATGAAGCGGGTATATCTAAAGGTTCAAATCATTATCCCGCCATTCCTGACACAAGTCTTCAATGGTGTCCTGAGGACTAGCTCTCAATAAACTGAAACTTGTGAAGGAACGTCATTGAGTGTCTTGACTGGGAAGCCTGGCGCTGTGTGTCTAGCCCGTTTAATCCAGAGTGGTGGCTATGTTGGGCCAAACTGCTCGTGTGATCACACCCTATGACTCACTGTGTCTTTAGGCAGATCATGAGATGGAGGGGAGGGAGGGATGAGCCAGTGCTCAGCTCTTGTGGGCCTTTCTTATATGCCCAGGGTAATGCCAATCCCCACTTTGAGGTAAGCAAGGAATTTATCTCCGGGCCAGATTGGCTCAGGTATCCTGAAGGTCTTTTGCCTTCCTCTGGGCACAGGGCCATGGTCACTAGGAGAGGGGGGGGCAAGACGTTGTGGGTTTCCTGCAGCGTGTGGAGGGCTGGACTACATCACCTTGGAGGTCCTTTCCATCTTTTCTTTTTGGAGTACAGCAGACTCAGACTCGTGAGAAGGGGGGGGATCATTCTGCACCCGGGTCCCCCTTCCTCGACTTTGTATCCTGTTGCTAGGTTTTTCCCTCTCTCTTGCATACCCCAGTCATTCACAGAGTCTCCCGTTCTTCCTCCCTAGCTGGTTTCCCCGCTCCCATTCAAATCACCTGGCCTGACCTCTCGCTCCCTTCACAGGAACACATGGAATTCACTGCCACAGGAGGTGGTGGCAGCTACATGCATGGACGACTTCAAAAGGGAATTAGATAAGCATATGGAGCAGAGGTCCATCAGTGGCTATTAGCCACAAGGTATAGATAGGGGCTCTGGGGGTCAACAGTGGGAGGGCTTCTAATGTTCTGTCCCCAATGGTGGACCTCCTGATGGCACTGGTATTTCTGGCCACTGTGTGACACAAAGTGTTGGACTGGATGGGCCTTTGGCCTGATCCAACATTGGTGTCTCTTATGTTCTTATGTTCTTAGTGAGGCCATGGGGCTCTCCAGCTCTCCAATCCTAACACCTGCCCCCCCATCCCCCCTCTTCTCTATCTCTTTGCCATCGGGCAGGGTGAGTGGTCCAACCTCCTCGGCCTCCCTTCCCTGCCCCACCACCCTGGAGCGGAAGACAAGGGTGGGTGGTCGAAGCCCTGCTCTCCATTTTACCTCTTCTGTGCTCCTAGCATTGAATGATCCTGTGGAGGCGTCTCCGTCCCTCTGGAGCTGCTCGGAGATCAGGTGGGCGGGGCCTCAGCTGTGGGCACTTAAAGGGACCCTTTAAGTGCTGGCAACCAGTGGGACCGTCCCCATGGGGGTGGGGCTTTGAGCCGGGATGTCCCCAACATGACGTCATCACGTTGGGATGACCCGCCCCCTGTGGAGCGCCCCCCAAAAGTCCCCCGCTGCATATGGAGATAGACCTGGCAACCCTAGGGTATGATGCCGCAAGGCCCACCCTCCAAAGCATTCATTTTTTTCCATGGGAACTGACCTCTGTCATCTGGAGATAAGCTGTAATTCCGGGGGATCCCCAGGCCCCACCTGGAGGCTGGCATCCCTTGATTCATGGTAATTGTGTGCAATGGTCATTATGACCAGCAACCCGGAAGTCCATGATTTAACAGGACCTACATGGTGAAAGTGGAGCTGCGGTGGCTCAAGTGGTTAAGACGCTGAACTGCAGGCTGTGGAAGGTTGGTAGTTGGTAGTTCAGCAGTTCGAGACCCGGGTGCCGCATGATGGAGTGAGCTCCCGTCTCTAGTTCCAGCTCCTGCCAACCTAGCAGTTCGACAGCAAGAAATTGCAAGTAGATAAATAGGTACCACTTTGGTGGGAAGGTAACAGTGTTCCATGCGCCTTGGTGTTTAGTCATGCTGGCCACATGACCACGGAAACGTCATCGGACAGCGCTGGCTCTTCAGTTTTGAAACGGAGATGAGCACCGCAACCCTAGAGTCGGATTCAACTGGCTTTCGAGCAAGGGAACCTTTACCTTTACCTTTTACATGGTGAAAAGGCTGACAAACGTCTCTGTACAGAGGTTAATGGCTTTTCCAATTCGCCACCTCCCATAATTCTTCCGCTCACTTCAGTCCTGCTATGTTGGGCTTTATTGCCTTTTAAAAGCAGAGGCTTTGACCTGTCTCCTTTGGCTTGCGGTCGGCCCATGGCTTAATCACATGATCACATCATGGGAACTTGTACAAGTAACCTTTCGCTCCTTTCTAATCAAAGCAGTTAAAGGAGGAACGAGGGGAACTCTGGCCTTTGCCAGAGTTTGGTGTAGTGGTTA
>NW_015169316.1:79029-81319 GCF_001447785.1 Gekko japonicus
GGGCTCTGCAACTTACCTGGCTGCTTCTTGCTCCTTGTGGCCCGACTGAGGGCTGCTGGGAGCAGGGGGTGGGGCTTGTTGCATGTGCCCACCCCCTGAGCTCCCTACTGCCGGAGCTCCGCTCCTGTGCGCTCCTACAGGAAATGACCCCTGCATATAACAACTAATTGATATATAAATATGAAAAATAAATGAGAATAACTACAGAAATGTGATCCTATAATTTTGACTATTAATCGATTTAGATTGACCATTAATCAATTTAGATTGACCATTAATCGGTTTAGATTGACCATTCATCAATTTAGGTCTCTTAATATTGTATCTCCTCTTACAGCAGCCGCTGGGAATGTAACAGTTGCTTTTTGTCCACATCTTCAGGTGTTTGCCTACTGGCTTTACTGTATCAGGGGGTCATGTATGAAGGGGGTATATCTAAAGGCTCAAATCATTATGCCGCCATTCCTGACACAAGTGTTCAATGGTGTCCTGAGGACTAGCTCTCAATAAACTGAAACTTGTGAAGGAACGTCATTGAGTGTCTTGACTGGGAAGCCTGGGGCTTGTGTCTAGCCCATTTAATCCAGAGGGGTGGCTATATATAACAAGCAAAAGGTGGGTGTGGCTGGATGACCACACTTCTGGTAACATGGGGGTGCGGCCTAATGTGCGAATGAGCTGTGCTGTCAGGGGTGTGGCCTAAAAGGCTAATGAGTTCCTGCTGTTGGGTGTGGCCTGTTATGCTAATGAGTTCCTGCTGGGCTTTTTCTACAAAAAGAGCCCTGTAAAAGAACTTCAGACACAGACTGAAATGGGAGATTGCTGAATTACAAGTTATTACAACTCTCAGGACAATGGAACCCCCTGGGCTTCACAGAGTGTCAAGCCCTGGCTTCTCAAGGTCCCAGAGATGAGCATCGCAACCCTAGAGTCGGATTCAACTGGCTTTCGAGCAAGGGAACCTTTACCTTTACATTTACATGGTGAAAAGGCTGACAAACGTCTCTGTACAGAGGTTAATGGCTTTTCCAATTCACCACCTCCCATAATTCTTCCGCTCACTTCAGTCCTGCTATGTTGGGCTTTATTGCCTTTTAAAAGCAGAGGCTTTGACCTGTCTCCTTTGGCTTGCGGTCGGCCCATGGCTTAATCACATGATCACATCATGGGAACTTGTACAAGTAACCTTTCACTCCTTTCTAATCAAAGCAGTTAAAGGAGGAACGAGGGGAACTCTGGCCTTTGCCAGAGTTTGGTGTAGTGGTTAAATGCACGGACTCTAATCTAGGAGAATCGGGTTTGCAGCTGCTGGATGACCTTGGGCAAACCATAGTTCTGTCAGAGCTGTTCTTGAAAAAGTCTCTGTCAGAGTTCTCTCAGCCCCACCCACCTCACAGGGTGTCTGTTGTGGGGAGGGGAAGGGAAAGGCGTTTGTAAGCCGCTCTGAGATTCCAAGTGAAGGGTGGGGTATAAATCCAATCTCCTCCCCCTCCTCTCCTTCTCCTTCTTCTTCCCCCCTCCCCTCCTTTCATAGGTATAGTGTCAATATTGCACAGGTAAGTTTACGTCATGCTCTACTGTCTGCCAATCACAACTGGCCCCAAGTGAACTTTCTTTAGCCTTGGGATCAGGGCCAGCCCCACCCAGCAGGCAAATCGGGTGGAGAGATTATCCATATCAAAATAGAAACTGTGTGTGGTGACTCTAGCATTTCTTTTTTCATATGTATATATATTATTTTTGCCATTTAAAGGGATATTGAATTTTAAAAGAGTAGAAGGGAAAATAAGGAACATAAAGCGTCATTTGTTAAATACATTTTAAGGACATTGCTTAATATGAAAAGATAAAACATGAAAAGATAGCATGAGAAGTCACAACGGAATAAGAACTATCTATACTTCCACATAATATATGTCCATTATTTCCTATCTATAGGGCTGAGTAAAAAGCCAGATAAGCAAGGGGGGCGGGGGGGGAAGACGGAAAGGAAAGGATATTTTTCTCAACTTTGTATAAGATTTTATGCTATCATATAATCAGGGGTCATTTTATAGAAAAAGAGGTGCAGGAGCTCATTAGCATAACTTATTTGCATATGCCATGCCCCCTGACATCGCCGGAAGTATGTCAGAAGGCAACACACACTGCTCAGGCTCAACTGGACTGTTTTGGATTGCTAGCTATTGGCGGGGGGGGGATGTGCAGATCTGCCCTCACAGAGGAGGGAGAGCTTGTACCTGAATAAACCTTGGCCTTAAAGGTGCCACTGGACTGTTTTGGGTTGCTA
>NW_015169316.1:81355-83242 GCF_001447785.1 Gekko japonicus
CAGGGGGTGGGGCTTGTTGCATATGCCCACCCCCTGGGCTCCTTACTGCTGGAGCTCTGCTCCTGTGCGCTCCTGCAGGAAATGACCCCTGCATATAACAACTAATTGATATATAAATATGAAAAATAAATGAGAATAACTACAGAAATGTGATCCTATAATTTTGACCATTCATCGATTTAGATTGAACATTTATCGATTTAGATTGACCATTCATCAATTTAGGCCTCTTAATATTGTATCTCCTCTTAACAGCTTTATATAATCGATGTTTATCTGTAATAGTTATGAAAAGCTTTCCACGTATTCTCAAATTCAGTGGTGGTTTTTCTTAATTTATATAGTTCGTCAGCATTTCTGATTCTATGCTCATTCCGACAGTCTGCATCCAAACTGAGTCCTGAACCTCAAAACCATGTCTTGTTAGAAATACCAGGTTGCCTGTTGCAGCCTTCCTCCTGTGTGGTCTGCCTCCCACTCTCATTCTGTTGAGCAGCAGAAGAGAAACATGAGAGGGAAGCGTTGGCAAAAATGCCATGATGTCACCTCCAGTTGAGCAGACAGAAGTGACATCACGACATTCATGCTGCTCCGCTCCCAAGGCTCTGTTCCCAAATTTCTCCCAGAGATTGTGATCAGAGGGTGTAGGTCGGCAACGCTATCTCTCCTTGGCAGCATCTGAACCCATTGGTATGGACACCAGTACCTCCTTCTAAAGAAGCATGCATCCTCTGCTATACTTTTGGGGGGGTTTGCTATTTGGGCCCATCCCATTCATCAAGGGATGATGGCTCAGTGGTTAAGAGGCTGAATTGCAGGCCTGAAGGTCAGTAGTTCAGCAGTTCGAGACCTGAGTGCCACATGACGGAGTGAGCTCCCGTCTTTGGCTCCAGCTCCTGCCAATCTAGCAGTTCGAAAGCACGAAATTGCAAGTAGAGAAATAGGTACCGCTTCGGTGGGAAGGTAACAGCGCTCAGCGTCTAGTCATGCCAGCCACATGACCATGGAAACGTCTTCAGACAGTGCTGGCTTTTCGGCTTGGAAATGGAGATGAGCACCGCAACCCTAGAGTCGGATTCGACTGGCTTTCGAGCAAGGGAAACCTTTACCTTTACATTCATCAAGGGAGGTGAAATAACTGCTTCTAGAACAGTAAGGAATTTACAAGGAGCAGAATTTCAGCGCCCAGTGTAGGGATGCCAGACCCCCCCCCCAGTGGGGGGGGGGGTCCCCTGCTGACAGGCTCTACCTCTCTGTTGCTGATCAGCTGGCTAGTGGTGTGCGTGTGGGGGAATTACCTCAACAATGAAGGAGGAATACTCGACATTTCAGCTATGTGCCTACGTGACTTCAGTGTGACCTCTAAGTGACGTGGGCACATCGGGGATGTCGGGGCGACACTCTAGTTTTTAGGCAAAAACTCTATGGTAGAAGCTAAGTCTATCACAGAGTTCTTGCCAAAACCCCAGAGCGTCGCCCTGACATTGCCGATGTGCCTACGTCCCTTACAGGTCACATTGGAGGTCCAGTGGGCATGTCGCTGAAATGTACAAAGAAACGCCCAGCTCCCGGTAAGGTGTTCCCCCCCCATCCCCTACTGCCTGCTTGAATGGACCCGGTAACCCTAGCCCAGTGTGAAGACACTGCTGCTGTAGAAAGCGGGGTGTTTCTGTGTGCTGGTTTCCTGGCTGCAACGCAGCATGAAGTTTCCTGGTGTACCACCAACACAAGCAGTAACACGACGCCTGCTGCCGTTGATTTGTTTATTATATTATATTACATTTATGAATCGCCCAAACCATCGCGGCCCTCAACCAAGAGCCTGGCGGAAAGTCTCTGCCTTACAGGGCCTGTGGAAATGCGTGGGATGGAGCAGGTCGAGAAAGA
>NW_015169317.1:0-2533 GCF_001447785.1 Gekko japonicus
GCTTTTTCTACAAAAAAAGCCCTGAATTAGTGTAATAAAAGGTAGCCACACAAGAACATCAGAAGAGCCCTGCTGGATCAGGCCAGTAGTCCATCCAGTCCAGCCAACTGGTTCCTCTGGAGGGCCAGCGACAGGGCAAAGAGGCCAAGGCCTTCCCCTGAGAAGAACCTCAGAAGAGCCCTGCTGGATCAGACCAGTGAGGGTCCCTCTAGTCCAGCCTCCCGCCTCACACAGGGGCCAGCCAGTTCCTCTGGAGAGCCAACAACAGGGCAGAGAGGCTGAGGCCTTCCCCTGATAAGAACCTCAGAAGAGCCCTGCTGGATCAGACCAGGGAGGGTCCATCTAGTCCAGCCTCCTGTCTCACACAGTGGCCAACCAGTTCCTCTGGAGGGCCAACAACAGGGCAGAGAGGCCAAGGCCTTCCCCAGATGTTGCCTCCTGGCTCTGGGATCCAGAGGATTAGTGTGTCTGAATGTGGAGGTTCCCCTCAGTCCCTATGACTGGTAGCCACCGATCGACTTCTCTTCCATGCATCTATCTAGTCCCCTTTTAAAGCCGTTTATTCCTGTGGCCATCAGTAGATCCCCTGGCAGCAAATTCTAAATTTGAATAACAAAGGAAGGGACACAATGTCCCTCTTTTCCAGCCAGATCTCTTGCTTTTTGAAGCGTTCAGTGAAAGCGGGTTGCTTTCAGAAGTGCTGGGCCCTCAGCTAACCTGATTTACAATCTCTGATTTGGCGGGGGTGGGGGGGAATGGCCGTTTTGTTTTGCAGCTGAAGATAGCCTCACAGTCAACACCACCAGCCGCTGCCCTGTATTTCTGCAAGGGCTTACCGAGAAAAGACTGCTGCGGTTGCAACATCTTTATATAAATCTACGATGCAGCCTCATTCGGAACCCTGTGTGCTGTTCGGGTTACTGGATCTCAAAAAAGGATAATGCGGAAGCAGCACAAGTGAAGAGAGAGAAGAAGAGATTGGATTTATACCCCACCCCTCTCTCGGAATCTCAGAACAGCTTACAATCTCCTTTCCCTTCCCCTCTCCACCACAGACATTGTGTGAAGTAGGTGGGGATGCGAGAGCTCTTTTGAGGACTGCTCCTGAGAGAACACCTCTGAGAGAACTTGTGACTGACCCAAGGTCACACCAGCTGACTGCATGCGGAGGAGTGGGGACTCAAACCCGGCTCTCCCAGATTAGAGTCCGTGCTCCTAACCACTACACCAAACTGAGAGAGCGCTTTCGAAAACAGCTCTTGAGAGAACAGCTCCGAGAGAACTTGTGACTGACCCAAGGTCACACCAGCAGCTGCATGTGGAGGAGAGGGGAATCAAACCCGGCTCTCCCAGATTAGAGTCCGCGCTCGTAACCACTAGGCCAAACTAGTGCAGAAAAGGGGCAACCGAAATCATTATGGGGTCAAAACAGCTTCCCGGCAAGACCAGGCGGGAGGGCTTGGGGGATTTTAAAAAACGACCGCAGATGCCTAAGGGACAGGTTGCACATTACATGGAACAATTTAGCTTCCTAGATTTGGTGAGACTAGAGATGTGAAGGCCCGGAAAAATGGAAAAATTCGGAAAAAAACCATTTCCCCCCCATTTTTTCCCTGAAAGCTTTTTATTTTTTTCCGAAAAATTGGAAAAATTGAAAAAAGAAAAGAAAAAAATTGATTATGGAATGTTTTATTTTAACGTGATGAATAAAATATTTTAAGACAAGATGTTCAAATATTTTCCAAATATATGGTATCAGATTGATCTAATTTCTGTGCACTGAGGACAAGCAAGTCCTAGGTTACAAACTGAACTCTCCAATGCAAGAACAAGATGCATTTCTTCCTTTAGGAGGTGCAGTTGTCACGAGAAAAGAAAAAGGTTTCAGTTTTGTTTTTGCATGTGGGTGGGTATTCTGTTTGAAATAATTGTTTGGATACACTGTATTTTTAATATGCTAGTTGTGATAATTTCATGCCAAGTAAAAATGTCCATAGTCATATTTTATGTTCCTAAAGTAACAGAATGACTTTCAGTCTAGAAAAGACAAAAGAAGTGCTAATGTATCATTTTTTTCAATTTTTCCAAAAATTTCCGTTTTTTCCCGAAAAAAGCCGAGTTTTTTTCCGAGCTTCAAAATTTCCGGAAATTTTACATCTCTAGGTGAGACTGAGCCAGCCGGGTCAACCCTTCCCTGGTAGCCTTTCCTCCCCAAATCCAAAAGCCCCAAAGGCATCAGCGTTTCCAAGCCCTCGAGATCGTTAATATGTTGCCCGTTCCTGTGTGTTAACAGCAGACCCGGGGGTGCCGCACAGACGCAAGCAAAGGCAAATCCCCCTCGGTCCATCTCTGGAGAGCCAGTTTGGTGTCATGGTTAGGAGCACAGACTCTAATCTGGGAGAACCGGGTTTGATTCCCTCACTCCTCCACATGCAGCTGCCGGTATGACCTTGGGCCAGTCACAAGCTCTCTCGGAGCTGCTCTCAGAGCTCTCCCAGCCCCACCTACCCCACAGGGTGTCTCTTGTGGGGAG
>NW_015169317.1:2645-17843 GCF_001447785.1 Gekko japonicus
GGGCGCGGCTAAACACTCACCGCCCCCCCCCCCCCGTGTCTGTGCAATAAAATGTCATTGAGAGAGCCAGTTTGCTGTAGCTGTTAGGAGCATGGACTCTAATCTGGGAGAACCGGGTTTGATCCCCCACTCCTCCACATGCAGCCACCGGTGTGACCTTGGGCCAGTCACAAGTTCTCTTGGAGCTGTTCTCTCAGGAGCAGTCCTCAAAAGAGCTCTCTCAGCCCCCACCTGCCTCCCAGGGTGTCTGTTGTGGGGAGGGGAAGGGAAAGGAGCTTGTAAACCGCTCTGAGACTCCTTCGGGTAGTGAAGGGCGGGGTATAAATCCAATCTCCTCCTCCCCTCCCCCCCTTGACCTGGATATCCCAGGCTAGCCCTATCTCATCAGGATCTCAGATGCTAAACAGGGTTGGCCTTGGTTAGTATTCAGATGGGAGACCACCAAGGAAGCCCAGGGTTGCTATGCAGAGGCAGGCAAGGGCAAACCCACCTCTGATCGTCTCTTGCCTTTAAAACCCGATGGGGGGGCCGTAAGTGATGGCACTTTCCACCACCAGTGAAAGGCAAACCCTCCAAGGAAGTCCAGGGTTGCTACGCAGAGGCAGGCAAATGGCAAACCGCCTCTGAATGTCTTTCGCCCTAACCTGGATGGCCCAGGCTAGCCTGATTTTGTCAGAAGCTAAGCGAGGTCAGCCCTGCTTAGTCCTTGGATGGGAGACCACCGAGGAAGTCCAGGGTTGCTACGCAGAGGCAGGCAAGGGCAAACCACTGCTCTTGAAAAGCCTACAGGTCATAAGTCTTCAAACTGAGAGCCAGTTTGGTGCTGTGGTTTAGTGCGCGGACTCTAATCTGGGAGAACCGGGTTTGATCCCCCACTCCTCCACTTGCACCTGGCTGGTGTGACCTTGGGCAAGCCACAGTTCTGACAAGAGCTGTCCTTGAAAAAGAGCCGTTTCTGTCAAGAGCTCTCTCAGCCCCACCTACCTCACAGGGTGTCTGTTGTGGGGAGGGGAAGGGAAAGGCGATTGTAAGCCGCTCTGAGACCCCTTTGGGGAGTGAAGGGCGGGGTATAAATCCAATCTCTTCTTCCTCTTCTTCTTCTTCTTTGACTTGGCACCCCTGGCAGCCACAAACGGCCTGACCACCTGAGGGAGGGTCATGCACGCAGCAATCCATAGAAGTGGGATATGGGAGGGGTCTCCCCCCCCCGCAGGAGAACAGGTCCCCTCTGTGCTCAGCAGAAGACCACCCTGCTCAGTCCAACAAGGGTTATCTTTGGGATTGTTTCCTTGCACGATCTCTGAAAGCGACACAAATTTATTAACAAAATCCTGGCAGCAGCTCTGCTGGTGAAAACCCCCCAGGGAGGGATGTCTCGCTGACGGTTTATTTGCTTTCCCGGCAGGGCCGGTGAGGCTCACCCGGGACGCCCACCCCCTCGCCGATGGGGCTGCCAGATGAAAAACTGGAGCGGAGTGCGTGTCGCTTCTGTCTTTCTGCTAAAAAGCTGGAACAGAGTGCAGTTGCAAAGCGATTGCTCACCGAGGGGGACGGGGGGCCATCCATCATCCTCTTTCTCTTCCTGGGCCGAGCTGCAATCGGCTCTCGATGGAGAGAGGCAGCTGCAATCGGCTCTTCCTCGTTATGCATCTCTTCGGCGCCAAAACCAAAAATAGCAACCACTGTGCTCATTTCGCCGCGCCTCCCGAGCGCTTCCTTGTTCGTTCCTCCCGCTGAACGTGCAGAAACAACGGGTGCTATCCTGGCCCGTAGCTAACATGGGGCCCACGGGGCCTGGCCCCCTAGTGTTTCTTCTGGGCCCCCTCCCTCTCGAGCTGCCCCCAAAGTGCTCCAACTTACCACCTGCACTGTACTTTCATTTAATTAACTGGTGCCCCCCCCAAGGGCCCCTCTCAAAAAATTCCCTAGCTATCCCAGAGGAGAGAACCAAATAATCGCCCGTTTAGCTTGCTGGCGACAGAGATGACAATTAGATGCTGATGGCGTTGCTAAACCTGAGCTGAGTGGGCTGTTTGGGCAGGGGTGGCATTACCCTGGGTAGGGGTGGTGAGGATCTCCTGAGTATGTTGGGGGATTTAGCAAGGAGGCCCAAACAATGCTTAGGCTGGGGAGGAGACCACCTTCTCAGTGGCGGCCCCACACTGGTGGAATGAGCTCCCAACGGACATCAGGGCCCTGCGGGACCTTTTACAGTTTCGCAGGGCCTGAAAGACGGAGCTCTTCCACCAGGCCTTCGACTAGGAGCCGCCACTCATACCATCAATTACATCAACAACGTCAACAATACTAACTGAACTGGATAATACGAACTAACTATGCCAGATGCCGACAGGGGCCATTTTTGGGGAACATCCTATCATGGCCGCCGGGTTGTTATTGTCACCAGCACTTTATTTTCATTTCATTCTGTTTGATTGCGAGCTGTGACTTGGTATGTTTTTTGTAAACCACCATGAGTCTGCCTGCGGCAGGGAGGGTGGGATAAAAAAATGGAATTAATAGATAAATATTGAATTAATAATAAATTATAACAATCTTCAAGTACTTGAAGGGCTGTCCTCGAGAGGATGGTGCGGAGTTGTTTTCTGTGGCCCCAGAAGGTTGGATCAGAACCAACGGATTGAAATTCAATCAGAAGAGTTTCAGCTAAACATGAGGAAGAACTTCCTGACCCTTAGAGCAGCACCTTGGTGGAACAGGCTTCCTCAGGAGGCGGTGGGCTCTCCTTCTTTGGGGGTTTTCCGACAGAGGCTAGACGGCCATCAGACAGCAATGTGGATTGTGTGAACTTAGCCAGATCATGAGAGGGAGGGCAGGAAGGGTTGTGTAATGATTCCATGTTTTGGGGTGTGTGTTCCTTTAAATGTTTCGTTTGACTGCAGTAATATGAGAAGAGTGATAGCGGGTGACAAGTGTGATTTGACTGGCTGCGGACTGAGAGTGTGGGAGGAGGGGTGTCTGAGAGGAATCTGTGTGTGTGTCTATGAGGAGATTCTGTGGTATGAGAGAGACAAGTATGGAAGAGTTCTGAAGAGAGTCTGTGTGACTCTGAGAGTTATGAAGGATTCTGTGTGTGAAGCTTGAAGAGTGAGCATAGTCTGTGTGACTATGGGAGTTTGAGTCTAATTCTGTGTGAATAAGACCAACAGTTTAGTCTGTGTGACTAAGAGGGTTGATTCCATTCTGTGTGAATAAAACAAAGAGACTAGCCTGTGTGGCTATATCTCTATATATGAGATAGAGAGAGGTTATACTGAACGCAAAAGCCTGTCAGAGTGGAATTTGGAGTTTGAGAGACTGTTTGTAACACCAAACTTTGTCAGTTACATTTACAAGTTCCTTCTTCAGCAACTGTTCAAAATAACCAGAAGCCTATTTTGTTCTTTATTAAATAAATCAATTTTTGTTTAAACTTATCCCAGAAATCAGTACAGTAGTTCCTCGGGGTTACATAGTCCTCTGAAGTGCCCAGACCCTAGGTCATACTACCAAAAGAGCAAGAATTGGAATTTTTAATTCCTGGTGGCAGCAGAAAACTACCAAGTTTATATACACAAAGGTAAAACCTTTTCCCCTATAAGCAAGGTAAAACCGTTTCCCCTATAAGCAAGGACGCCACAGGTTGCATCAGTGCTTAGTTCTTGTGGCCCTTTCTTACATGACCAGGGAAATGCCAATCACCACTTTGAAGATGAGGAAGAGGAAGAAGAGATTGGATTTATACCCAGCCCTTCACTACCCAAAGGTGTCTCAGAGCAGCTTACAATCTCCTCTCCCTTCCCCTCCCCACAACAAACACCCTGTGAGGTAGGTGGGGCTGAGAGAGCTCTTGACAGAAACTGCTTTTTCAAGAACAGCTCTTATCAGAGCTACGGCTTGCCCAAGGTCATCCTGCCAGGTGCAAGTGGAGGAGTGGGGAATCAAACCTGGTTCTCCGAGATTAGAGTCTGCGCACTTAACCACTACACCAAACTGGCTCTGGAGTCAGGAACTACACCAAACTGACTTTGGTCAGGAAGCAAGCATTCTCCAAGCCAGTTTGGCCAGGGATCCTGGAGGTTTTTTGCCATCTTCTGGGCATGGAACAGGGGTCACCAGGTGTGTGCAGGGAGGAGGTATTTGTGAATTTCCTGCATTGCGCAGGGGGGTTGGACTAGATGACCCTGGAGGTCCCTTCCAACTCTATCGTTCTATGACTGCAAGAGGAAGATGAGCAGGATCTCCACCTATATATACCAGGATTTTTCCTTTAGAGAACTCTCAAAATGAACCAGGCCCTGATTAACGAAATGGTTTTTTATTAAAGAGGATTAAAGAAGAACATCAAAACCTATTAACTGAAGAGCACTCTATAAACACACATAGAAGTTCAGAAAATAAATTTGGTAGCTTATAGAGACAGAGAAGGGAGCTTTTTCTATGGGACTATATTTACCTATCCATAGAGACAGAGATCCAAGGAGAAGGACGAGCGGAACAAACCAGCATTTTGCTCAAGGAAGGAGGTGTACCCACTTCTCTCAGTCCCACCCTGCCTTTCAGGGTGTCTGTTGTGAGGAGGGGAAGGGAAAAAAGATTGTAAGATGCTCCGAGACTCCTGCGGGTAGTGAAGGGCGGGGTATAAATCCAATTTCTTCTTCTTCTTCTTCTTCTTCTTCTTCTTCTTCTTCTTCTTCTTCTTCTTCTTCTTCTTCTTCCTCTTCCTCCTCCTCCTCCTCCTCCTCCTCTCAGCCCCACCTACCTCACAGGGTGCCTGTTGTGAGGAGGGGAAGGGAGAGGAGATTGTAAGACGCTCCGAGACTCCTTCGGGTAGTGAAGACGGGGTATAAATCCAATTTCTTCCTCCTCCTCCTCCTCCTCCTCCTCCTTCTTCTTCTTCTTCCTCTCTCAGCCCCACCTACCTTTCAGGGTGTCTGTTGTGAGGAGGGGAAGGGAGAGGAGATTGTAAGACGCTCCGAGACTCCTTCGGGTAGTGAAGGGCGGGGTATAAATCCAATCTCTTCTCCTCCTCCGACTAAGGTTCCTCCTGCGATACAGTGGTTAGAACATCAAACTAGGACTGGAAGGCTGCAGGGTCAGAGGAAGTTCAAGGAGACGAGAGAATGAGGCTGACATTCTCTTGTGGGATTTGATGAGGTCACCCGGGGAGAAAGAGAACAGAAGACCCTCTTCAGAACCCTAAAGAAGAGAGTGGGACCAGCGAGAAAAAGCCTCCCTCTCCACAAACACTGAATAAGCAGCATTTAGATAGGAGGTGAAACAGCTTTACAGGGCGACGTTTCCTTGTAGAGGCAGATGGATTCATCCATGAGATTTTCAGCACCAGGGACAGCTCCACAGCCTTATGGGGGCCGTTTTCATTTCCCCTAGAAAACAAACACGCCCATTTGCTGCTATTTACACATTTTAGGAGCTGCGGTGGCTCAAGTGGTTAAGACGCTGAACTGCAGGCTGTGGAAGGTCGGTCGTTCAGCAGTTCGAGACCCAAGTACCGCATGATGGAGTGAGCTCCCGTCTCTAGTTCCCGCTCCTGCCAACCTAGCCGTTCGAAAGCAAGAAATTGCAAGTAGATTAATAGGTACCACTCCGGTGGGAAGGTAACAGCGTTCCGTGCACCTTGGTGTTTAGTCACGCCGGCCACATGACCACAGAAATGTCTTCGGACAGTGCTGGCTCTTCATCTTGGAAACGGAGATGAGCACCGCAACCCTAGACTCGGATTCGACTGGCTTTCGAGCAAGGGAACCTTCACCTTTTTACCAAATGTGTCATTCCAATCTTAGCTGTATTTATTGCTCAGTTAGAATTCACTGCCACAGGAGGGGGTGGTGGGTACAAGCATGGACGGCTTCAAAAGGGAATTAGATAAGCATATGGAGCAGAGGTCCATCAGTGGCTATTAGCCACAAGGTATAGATAGGGGCTCTGGGGCAAGTGATGCTCTGTCTTCTTGGACCTTGGGAGGGGGGTCAACAGTGGGAGGGCTTCTGGCACTGGTGGCACTGGTATTTCTGGCCACTGTGTGATACAGAGTGTTGGACTGGATGGGCCTTTGGCCTGATCCAACATTGGCATCTCTTATGTTCTTATGTTCAGTTACTTAGGCCTCTTGTCTCTAATTAGCTCTTCTTGGCAACTAATCCCCCACCACCACCTGTATGTAATATTTGAGGAAACCTGTTTCAGTGTATCTGAAAGGAGCGCGCATCTACACAGGTTAAGTCACTCAGTTCTCGCTTATCTCCCGAATTAGAAGAACAGAAGAGATTGGATTTTTACCCCGCCCTTCACTACCCAAAGGAGTCTCAGAGCGCCTCACAAACTCCTTTCCCTCCCCCTCCCCACAACAGACACCCTGGGAGGCAGGTGGGGCTGAGAGAGCTCTTGACAGAAACTGCTCTTTTCCAAGAACAGCTCTTATCAGAACCACGGCTTGCCCAAGGTCATCCAGCCAGGTGCAAGTGGAGGAGTGGGGAATCAAACCCGGTTCTCCCAAATTAGAGTCTGCGCACTTAACCACGACACCAAACTGGCCCAATCTCTAGTTGTTCTTAAAAGATGCCACCGGACTCAAGCTTCGTACTCACAGCAGTTTGTTAGCTCTTGCATTTGCTTGCTAATTTGCTCTGAGTGAAGGGCGGGGTATAAATCCAATCTCCTCCCCCTCCCCCTTCTTCTTCTTGGGTCTTCCTTGCAGATCTAATTGCTCATCTGCTTCAGCCGATTTCCTTCAGTCACTGAAACTGGGATTGTCTCAGGGATTGGTTCATTCAGTAGAAATCAGGGTTGCTGCATTCTTCAAATGGGGAAGGGGCGAGAGGGGTCAGAGCAAGCACTCAAGGAAACGGTCTTGCTCAGAAGTGTAGCACCCTCGCTCGGAATGGAATGTGCCAGGAAGGGGCGGAGCCTCGAGAGGCAGAAGGGTGCAAGCGGTGTGGAGAGCAGAGGAGGGAAGCCAGACTGGCCTGCTTGGGGAACCTGAACCTTAATCATAGGCTCTGAACACCTATAGAATAGAATCATAGAATGTTAGAGTTGGGACCTTGCAGGTCATCTAGTCCAACCCCCTGCACTCTGCAGGAGCACAGCCGAAAGATAGCCCTACATACCCGAAAGATGGCCATCCAGCCTCCGCTTGAAAACGTCCAGCGAAGGAGCCTCCACCACCTCCCGAGGCAGACTGTTCCACTGCTCAACCACTCTCACAGTCAGGAAGTTTATCCTGATACTTAGCCGGTATCGACTCCCTTGTCATTTCCACCCATTCGATCTAGTCTTGCAATCCGGAGCAAGAGAGAATAGATCTGCTCCATCTTCCACATGACAGTCCTTCAAATACTTGTTTAAGGGCTGTGTTGTCTTATGGGGCTCCTGCCAACCTAGCAGTTCGAAAGCACGAAATTCCAAGTAGATAAATAGGTGCCGCTTCGATGGGAAGGTAACCGCGTTCTGTGTGTCTTGGCGTTAAGTCATGCCGGCCACGTGACCACGGAGATGTCTTCGGACAGCGCTGGCTCTTCGGCTTGGAAACGGAGATGAGCACCGCATCCCTAGAGTCGGATTCAACTGGCTTTCGAGCAAGGGGAAACCTTTACCTTTAACCTTTTATCTTATGGGGAGTATATTTGGGACGCTCACCCCGGAAGCCACCTGGTGCACCGACGGCTCAGCTGGAGACTTCCTGGGCCACCAAGAAGAGGAACGAGATGGACTTTGGGGGCAGCAAGCTGTGAAGGAAAGAAAAGCCAATTGTTTGGACTTCAAAAGATCGTCGTTCTGTGGTGTCACTAAGTTCTATATTCTTGTTGCATGATATGATGTTAAGTGAAAAGTGAGGATGTTTTATTCCCTTTGAACGGTTGCAAGAGTCATTCCAAGTTCTGCCTCACAGAATCCACACACTGAGGTTCCACAAGCACGCTGTTTATTCCTGTGGCCGTCACTACGTCCTCTGGCAGCGACTCCCGGATTTGACTCACTCTCTGTGTGAAGTAGTATTTCTTCTCCTCTGTCCCGAACCTACTACCCCATCAGCTTCATTGGGTGCCCTCTAGTATTTTGGGGGAAGAGAGAGAATTTTCTCAGTCCATTCGGCCTCTCAGCACGAAGAACCATCAGAGCGGAGAGGTGCCTCAATTCTCCGGCATTACGCCGTCGAAGGAGCAACCTCTCAAAAGTTCTATGGCCAGGGTCCCTTCAGCTGGGTCCCTGGGGGAGTAGTGAGCTTGCACACCCCCTCCTTCGGCTGGAGCGCAGCTTCACCCCCAGGAGGTTTGGGAAGTGAGTCCGCTAGCGTGCCGCCATCAACCGGAAGTCGAGAGAGAATTTTCTCCTTGTCGGCTCTCTCCACCCCAGGCATAATTTGATAAACCTCTCTCGTGTCCACTGTTCCCTCTAAGCTGAGTTAGTGTGAGCCAGCTCACAGTTTTTTAGCCTCCGGCTCGCACATTTTTGTTTTAGTGCAGGAAGGAGGGCTCCAGGACAAACTGATGTATGCAGGAGCCAAATCGCTGGATCACCACTTGAATGCCAGTCCGTGTTCCCTCTAAGCTAGCGTGAGCCAGCTCACAGTTCTTTAGCCTCCAGCTCACACATTTTCATCTTAGCTCAGGAAGGAGGGCTCTGGAGCAAACTAATTTATGCAACAGCCAAATCGCTGGCTCACAACTTTAAGGCCAGTAACTCACAAAATAGAATGTTTGCTCACAAGACTCCACAGCTTAGAGGGAACATAGCTCACAAAGTAGAATTTTTGCTCACATGACTCCACAATTCAGAGGGAACATTGCTCATGTCCCCCCCCTTTAGTTATCTCTTTTCTCAGCGGAAAAGCCCCAGACTCCTCGGCCTTTCCTCCTAGGGGAGGTGCCTCCAACCCCCTCATCCTCTTGGAAAAGAAAGGTTAAAGCGCTTGGGGCTCTTGAGCTTGGAGAAACGACGGCTGAGGGGCAACACGATCGAGGTTTACAAGATGATGCATGGGATAGAGCAGGTTGAGAAAGAAGTCCTTTTCTCCCTTTCTCACAAGACGAGAACTCGTGGGCACTCCATGAAATTGCTGAGCAGTCGGGTTAGAACGGATAAAAGGAAGTCCTTCTTCACCCAAAGAGTGATTCACACATGGAGTTCACGGCCACAGGAGGTGGCGGCAGCTACAAGCATGGACAGCTTCAAGAGGGAATTAGATAAGCATATGGAGCAGAGGTCCATCAGGGGCTCTTAGCCACAAGGTATAGATAGGAACTCTCGCTCTGGGGGCAAGGGATGCTCTGTATTCTTGGTGCTTTCGGGGGGGGGGCATGTAAGTCGCCCTGAGCCCTACGGGGAAGGGCGGGATATAAATTTAATAATAAATAAATAAACAAACAGTGGGAGGGCTTCTGGAGTTCTGGCCCCACTGCTGGACCTCCTGATGGCCCCTGGTATTTTTGGTCACTGTGTGACACAGAGGGTTGGACTGGATGGGCCATGATTGTCCTGATCCAACATCGGCTTCTCTTATATGGAGCAGAGGTCCATCAGTGGCTCTTAGCCCCAAGGTATAGCTAGGAACTCTTGGTCTGGGCATGGGATGCTCTGTCTTCTTGGTGGTTGGGGAAGGGTCAACGGCGGGAGGGCTTCCAGTGTCCTGGTCCCACTGCTGGACCTCCTGATGGCACCTGGTGTTTTTGGCCACTGTGTGACACAGAGTGTTGGACTGGAGGGGCCATTGGCCTGACCCAACATTGGCTTCGCTTATGTTCTTATCGGTCACCCTCCTCTGCACTTTTTTCAGCTCTACGATATCTGTTTTGAGATACGGTGACCACATCTGTCCGTTTTGAATAGTACAGTTTAAACAACCGGACGCGGTTAGCCAACACCTAGACAGCTGGCTTCAGTTTAGCTCTTTCCCCCGTTTCCCCCACACACACGCCAGGATTTGTCCTGTGGTCCACCGATGGGTTTTTGCGGACTCCAGCTCTCTGGAGCGTTCAGGCATAGCTCCTCCGCGTTACAGAACCGCAGGACCTTTCGGTTTCAGCTCGTTTGTTTAATCTTTTTGGAAACGCAGGTTCAAAGCAATTGCTTGGCAGCGGGTCAAGGCGGAGATTTAGAACAAGAGCAGCGCTGGAGCTCTTTGCCAAGAGCTCAGTGCTGGCCGTGACCGCCTGTGTTGGGCTGCAGTGACCCCCAGTGAGGCACGTGTTCCACTGCAAGACAGCAAGACCGCTCTCGTTTTCCGCTCAGGCAGGTCCGACCAGATTATTTAAACGGGGGCTCCCGTTGCTTTTCTGGGTCTCACAGGGCTTTTATAAAATCGTTTTTCAGCTGGATTTATTCTTTCTTATAAATTTAGTGCGACAGATAGAAAAACTGCGCTTGGGAAACTTATGGCAGAAAGGCAATTTATCTAAAACCAGTGAGCTATTACTAAACCATCAACGCAGAGGTGACAGAGGTGACCACACCTTAAAAAGGATATTATAGCTTTGGAAAAAGTGCAGAAAAGGGCAACTCAAATGATAAAAGGGTTGGAACACTTTCCCTATGAGGAAAAGTTAAGGCGCTTAGGACTCTTTAGTTTGGAGAAAAGATGACTGAGGGGTGACATGATTGAGGTTTATAAGATTATGCATGGGAAAGAGCAGGTAGAGAAACAGATACTTTTCTCCCTTTCTCACAATACAAGAACTTGTGGGCACTCCATGAAATGGCTGAGCGGTCGGGTTAGAACGGATAAAAGGAAGTACTTCTTCACCCAAAGAGTGATTAACACTTGGAATTCACTGCCACAGGAAGTGGTGGCGGCTACAAGCATGGACGGCTTCAAAAGGGAATTAGATAAGCATATGGAGCAGAGGTCCATCAGTGGCTATTAGCCACAAGGTATAGATAGGGACTCTGGGGCAAGTGATGCTCTGTCATCTTGGTGCTTGGGGGGGGGGTCAACAGTGGGAGGGCTTCTAATGTCCTGGCCCCACTGGTGGACCTCCTGATGGCACCATCTTATAAACCTCGATCGTGTCACCCCTCAGCCGTCATTTCTCCAAGCAAAAGATCCCCAAGTGCTTTAACCATTCCTCATAAGGAAAGGGTTCCAACCCTTTGATCATTCTAGTTGCCCTTCTCTGCACTTTTTCCAGTGCTATAATATCCTTCCTGAGGTGTGGTGACAGAACTGCACACAGTACTCCAAATGGGGTTGCACCATCGATTTATACAGGGGCATTATGCAATTCTCTCCCCCCCCCTTTTCCGTCATACTCAGATGGGGCTGCTGGAGGTCCTGGATTAGTGTTGGGGAAGGATAATTGGCCAGATGAGGGCCAATGAATGAAACCTCAGGTATTTATATTTAATTCATTTATACCCCAACTTTCTCCCCAGTGGGTAACCAAAGCAGCTTATATTATTCTCCTCCATTTTTTCCCTCACAACAGCCCTGTGAGGTAGGTCAGGCCGAGAGATTGTGACTGGCCCAAGGTCACCCAGCAAGCTTCCAGGGCACGAGTGGGGATTCGACCCTGGATTTGAATGTCCCAGTTTATGGAGTGTCCCCTTAAAAATTTAAATGCCCCCCAACCAAAAAATCCTGGCTATGGGCCTGACCCTAGTTCTAAAAGAACTATTTACATTACGAACACATTTCAATAGACCACTGGCAACTGGGGGAAGTGTAACATGTACAAATGGTGATAGAAGTAATAAAGAAGAGAACGTTTTATTAACTTAACACTTCATTCAACTAAAACCACATCATACACACACACACAAAAAATACTTCCAACAGAATCAAAGTGCAAAAATGTTCAGTCCACGTTTATAATACACCCATTGTCTTTGAGGAGGAAAACCAGCTTTGGGAAGGAAAGGGGAGGCTTTCCAATAGCGCTCTTAAGACGTACCGCGGCCGAGAGCGGGACCGAATCGTGGCCGCCTGGAAGAGGGTCGCCCTGAAACCAAAGTCGAGGGAGACATGCTAGAAGCGCGCCGGGATTGGAAGAGGCGCACTGGCCTTTCTCGTTCCCCTCCGAGAAGGGCGGGCTACCAAATGGATGCAGATGGCTAATGGGGGAATGAGCGACACAAGGAGCGCGGCCTCGCTTGGTTCTGGACACGTGCCGTGTACAAAATACAGACGCGGAAGCGCACGAGCCTCCCTCTCGTTTCTGAACGTTCACTAGAACCACCTTCTTTCTTTAAAAAAAGAACGCAACACAATTTCACCCTCCGTTTCTAGGACTCCGACTTGTCCGTGGCCGATCTTGCACGAAACTGCACCAGAGAATAGGGTTATGGGACGACACCCCGGGGGTGGTTTTATCCCGCAGATTTGATCCACTTGAGGAGGGAAAGGCCATAGAACAAAACACTTCTACCTGGCCTTTCCTCTTAACCTAGGCCTCCGAGGTAATACGCAACGCTGTGCCTCCAATGGTGAGCAGATGCAGTTTATGTTTAATTTTAAGACTTTCAGAGGGTGGGGGGGAGCATACGTGGGTTCCCCGTTGCTCGAAACCTCCCGGGGGCCGGCTCCAGACCCATTTTGCAAAGGTGTGCCCAGGGACTCCGTTGCTGGATCTTCCCCGCTGATTGCAAGCGTGAACCACAACAGCCGGCTGCATTGTAACAGTGAACTCGCAATTTTTTTTGGAGGGGAGGCTCCCCATTTGTTATCATGGATGGTGAAGAAGCTCCCGTTCAGAGCTATTTTCACCACAACAGGACTGAGAACATTAGAACATTTCCTTAGTTAAAAGAAAGCTGGGAGTTCTCTCTACGCTGCTACTGTAAACCTTCCCAGCATTCTTTGCTTCCTTTAGAACACAGAAAGAGCCAGTATTCTAATCTCGTTCAGGTCAATGAGACCTGTTTGTGGAATAAAGATTCCCTTAACGTTACCCCCAAAAAAGGGAGGGTTAACCAATGAAATGCATTTTTGTAAAAAAAAAGAAAAAAGATAATGACTCCTCATACATCGGCCTGGTAACAATCCGTCCACGCTTGCATCTCAGGAGGAAAGACCTGCCTGAACCACCTAGCCGACCCACGGCGCATTTCGGAGAGCGCTTCTGATATTTTTTCCCCCCTCCGTGCCCAGTTTTTAAATAGCCTTCCCCTCGCAAGAGAAGACCTGCTGGGATGAAGAATGGGAGTCAAAGGGTGGTGTGCCACGTGCTACCCGCCAGAGAGGTAAAAAAAAACAAACCCCCGATGGCCTTTCACAGTTAACAGAAAAGTAGAACACAGGAGGAGAGAGGAAAAGAAGGGGAGGGGGGGGGAGAAACAGCTTTCCCCAAATGGAATCAACCGGATTTTCAAGCATCCTCAACAATGAAAACACACGGATAGCATCAGCTAGTAAACCCTTAATGAGTCAGCTTTCAGGACATGCAATAGAGGTGGGCACATTCCTCCCTACCTCGCTTGTGGGGAAGGAGAAATGACGGCATCCCAACAGAATGCTTGTTCCGGGGAAGAATTGAACCTTTCTTGTGCTTTTTCCTGCAAGCGTTTTCAGGTCTCCGCCACAAAAACCCACCCGATGCCGAGCAACGGCTTGCAGAGTGACATGAAAATTTTGTTCTCGTGTTTGTTTGTTCGAACCGTCCATGAGAAAGATGGCTCTCGCCCTCACTTAAAAAAACAACAACAAACCACAACTAGATTTAGAGAGAGAGCCTCAAAGCCCCTGCGCTTGAACGGCGACGCATTTGTGAGACGGGAAATCGGATCTCAGAGCACGACAGATTTCTGACGGGAGAAAAGATCTGCCCTGAATTTCTTTGGATGCCTTCCTACACTTTAAAGAAAAAAAATCAACCAAATCAGAAGAGCCCTGTCATTTCAGAGCTTTCCCATAACGTTCCTGCAGTATGCTGCATATACATATATTAAATACAGAGTCAATGAAAGAGGAAAATGAAGTCCTTAAAAAAAAAAAAAAAGTTTTGGCATTCAGTACATTCCACTCAAAGGTATGCACAATCTGGAAGGCGTTTCAGCTTTAAATAAAAAGAATAAATAAATATCCCATCACATCAATCAAAGACAAAATCCCGCGGCAATATCCCCTATTCTACAGGACACACCCAGGAGAAGTTCCTGGCAGGCGGTGCCCCCTAAAGCCTGGCGCAGGGCAGGCGGTTTCCTGCCGTCTTCATACATTCAGGTACGGCTAAGGTACTTTGTTACGCCACACATCGAAAAAGCTCCACTCGGCGTTCGACACCCACCCACCCCCAAACACAAAAGAAATGACCATCTCGCCGGGTGGTTAGTCAGGTCGTCTGCACCCCCTTACTAGTTCTAAGTTCTAACCCAAAGGGGGGAAAAGAGAAAGGCAGAGTCAAACAACAGAGGCCAAGCTAAACCATTCAGGCTACCTAAACTCAGAATACGCTTTTGGCCTGTTCCATTAACCCGAAGGAAGTTTCTAGAGAGGAAGGAGTGCTTTGGAAACACGGAGGTCAGGCAGGCTCCGGCGGGCTACTGATTTATTGGTAGTGTGCCAGAACGGGCAGTGTCTAGAAGGTTTCCCTTCTTAGGCAGCAGGTGGCATGACCACCAGCCGTAGTCTGGACTGTTGTCCAGCGTGAGAGAGACCTGCCATGCACAAAAAACTGTCTCCTCGACATGCTGGTTCTCTACGTGGAAGGGATTTATAAGACATGGAGGTGCAATCGGTTACATAAGCCCCCCTTCTCTGGCATGGACCACCCCAGATGCCAATCTGGAGCAGCAGCGAGATCTCCCTCCACCTTTCCCCGGCGACTTCAAAGCCGGGAGGTAAAGCCAACTGCGATACTGTCTGGACGGCCACAGGACACACATCACTTCAGTGGGCCCCGGAGGCTTGATGGAAACAGGGCCTCCGAGCACTGAACGGCATACGCCCCAGGCTCCGCTTGCTTGGGGGGGTCTTTCTAGCCTCGTCGGACCACCAGATGACCCTGTGCACGCACACCATGCGCAGTCCCTCTTCCAGCTCTCCCACATTCTTATTTTCATCACGTCTGAGTTCCTATTTCTTTTGGGGTTTCCCCCTTTTCTGCACATGTTTTGCTCCGTGCGCAGTCCCTCTTCCAGCTCTCCCGCATTCTTATTTTCATCACTTCTGAGTTCCTATTTCTTTTGGGGTTTTTCCCCTTTTCTGCACGTTTTGCTCCCTCTAGTGGTCGGTTCAATATCACA
>NW_015169317.1:17871-20022 GCF_001447785.1 Gekko japonicus
CAGATTTGAAGTGCAGGGAAATATGCCGGACACACGGCGATGTAATATCGAATTGACCACTAGAGGGAGCAAAGGGTGCGCAGAAAAGGGGGGGGGAAACACACCCAAAGCTATAGGGACACACAAGCGACAAAAATGAGAATGGAGAATCACCTTTCCAAGGATAGCTTGGTGGCAGAATTGAAAAGACAAGCTATTCTGCAGTGACAAACTTGTGGCCTCCAGCCAATAGCCTACAAGATCCTTGCTGCATTTTTTAAAATATACTTTTCTATCTGGAGGCCTGAGCTTAAGCCAAGATCTGCCGAAGAAACCTTTCCCCCCACTTCTAGAGAAGTTCTGGCTCTCCGACTGCAACAGAAGAAGGCTCTTTTGCCAAGTATGTGTTCATTAACGCTCAGTGCTGGATGAAGCCAGCAGAGCGCGCCGCAGGGTCAGACCCATAAGGAGAGACTGATTAAACTCACCTTCTTTAGGGACCCAGCTGGTGATAACTATTACCTGCTGTTCTCATGCCTGTAAAAAAAAATCGCTACTGCTACGAGACCGCAATAGTTGGAACGGTGGCAAACAGAAGTCGAAGAGACCTCCTACTCGGGCCTGTGATTGTCCTTTCGTTTGTTTTCTGAAGGGTGGAGGGATTTCTCACGGAGGCCCTTGAAGGCAAAATTGGCACGGCCGCATTTAGTTGCCCCAAAACAGCTTGAATTTTCCTTGCAGCAAAACACACGTGCGCCCTGGCAGGCTTCTGTACTACCACGCAGGCACTCTGAGACTAGCCCAACCTCAAGACTGCAGCTCGTCACTCTCGTTCCACTGTTAAGTAAACTTTGAGAAGGACACAGTCAGATAGGAACACAAAAGAAGCACCTTTCGGGACAGAAGGGAATTTTAAATAGCGGGAACCCTTATTACTACTAGGCAACATGGACTAATCTAGCGGGGGGGGGGAAGAGTAGGGATAAAATTAAGACTCTTGGACAGCAAAGATACTCACACTCAAACACGGCTACTAAGGAGCGAGGACCGTGAGTCAGTCCAAGTATGATCCCTACCCTGTTTTGGCTGACCGCCGCCAGCTAGTTGCCACGGATCTGTGCAAATCGGGGAATCCAGATAACCTGAAAATAGTCAAATGCTAGAGAGAGCCCATGAAAATTACTGGGTTGGGGGGAGTGGGGTTGTTTGCTTTTAAGAGCTGTGCTGGTGGGAGACGCACCTGCCACCCATCGGCACCTGGTCGAGTTGCCAGAACCGGCCCAGACCTTTCCCGTGAGCTTTGAGGGAAGGGGATTCCCCGCAGGGATCCGTAAAGCAATCAGATGGCCAGCTTCACCACTCTGGATAGAAAAAGCGGATGATGAAACACTGCTTCCATATAGAGAAGACACGCACACGGACACACAAACCCACGTTAAATTAATGCAAACGGGAGGCTATGTTCTTGGTTCCTTTGTTCTGCACGATGCAGCGCGTAAAGTGACTTGTATGATAGCCGGGGGGGGGGGGGGGGGAGGCCTACCCAGACCAGTCCGTTCTTGCTGGGCTCCAGGAAATGCTCGATGAGGGCGTCGATGAGCTTCCGCAGGTCCTCTTCCAAGAAGGCCAGGTCACTGAAGGGAAGAGGAGGCGGCGGTTAGGAAGGGATCCCAAGTGCAACTCAAAGAATCATATCGTTGGAAGGGACCTCTAGGGTCATCTAGTCTGACACCCTGCACAATGCAGGAAACACACAAATACCTCCCCCCCGCAAACACCACCAACTGGCTCCTGCTCTACGCCCAGAAAATGGCAAAAAACCTCCAGGATCTCCAGCCAAACTGGCCCGGAAAACAATTGATTCCTGACCCCAAAGTTGTGATCGGCATTTCCCTGGGTGCGTAAGAAAGGGCCGCGGGAACTAAGCACTGAGGCAACCCTTCCTTCCCTCTCTCTTGAAATCTGCCACAGTCTTATCCAAAAGGGAAAGGCAAGGGTGGACCTCTGTTACGTTAAGAGAACTTAAGAACATAAGAGAAGCCAATGTTGGATCGGGCCAATGGCCCATCTACTCCAACCCACTGTGTCTCACAGTGGCCAAAAATACCAGGGGCCATCAGGAGGTCCAGCAGTGGGGCCAGGACACTAGAAGCCCTCCCACTGTTGCCCCCC
>NW_015169317.1:20590-29373 GCF_001447785.1 Gekko japonicus
GCGCTGGTATTTCTGGCCACTGTGTGACCCAGAGTGTTGGGCTGGATGGGCCTTTGGCCTGATCCAACATTGGCGTCTCTTATGTTCTTATGTTCGGGAAAGGGTTCCAACCCTTTTATCATTCTCGTTGCCCTTTTCTGCACTTTTCCCAATGCTATAATATCCCATCCTACGCTTTCTTTTTCTCAAGCTATCTAGAAGGCTGTGCACACTGAGGTGTTGAGCCAGGGGAGTGTGGGTCTGGCACAGAACCATAAGAATGAGGAAGGATCGTAGGGGTTACCTAGTGCAAACCGCCTCCCCCCCCCCGCTCAATCAGCCTAGAGCACCCCTGAAAGTGTTTATCCAGCCGCTGCTTAAAGATGGCCAGCGAAGGGGGAGCTCACCGCCTCCCGAGGCAGCCGATTCCACTCTGGCACAACTCTTACCATAAAAATATTCTTCCTAATATCCAGCCAGTACCCTTGATGCCTTTAATTTAAACCCATTGTTGCATCAACTGGCTCTCTTTAGCCTGGTGCATTTTCACATGGCTCGGCAAGAGAAGGCGTCTCAGGGCTGTTTTGGGGCAGGAACGCACAGGAACAGAGTTCCGGCTGGCTTCAGAGTTGGCCACGCCCACTACAGCCAAAACCTCTGTGTGCCTGGCTACAGAGGGAAGGCCTGGAGAGTGACCCCCCCCCCGGCGACTCTGAGGTGGGCAGGCCAGGGGAGGCCCTGGAAGGATCGGGGAGGCATTTAAATGCCTCCCCGTGCCTTCCCTGGCAGCTGCGGGGCGCCCGGGCAAGCCAACAGAAGGCATGAGGTGGGACCTAATATGTTAATGAGCTGCGCTATCAGGGTGTGGCCTGATATGCTAATGAGTTTCTGCTGTTGGGTGTGGCCTATTATGCTAATGAGTTCCTGCTGGGCTTTTTCTACAAAAGAAGCCCTGAGGCGTCTTATTCGTGCCTTTGAATGCATGTGCCTGTCACTTTGGAGATTGTGCTCAAAGCTCTCGATTCACTTGGGCCAGTGGTGGGCAGAAGGTCTGGGCCACAAGGGTCAAGACACAAAGGACGACTCCCTACCTCTGTTCTGGCGGGGCACACATCTCGGCGTAATATTTGATCTTTGGTTCAGTTCCGCTTGTCCGGAGGGTGGCGACGCAGCCGTTCTGGAAGGTGAATGTGATCATCTGGCTGTTTTTGCTCACGGGAAGCACCTGTGGTGACGAGAGCGGCAGGGAAACTGAGACTCAGACAGTCAAGGTGTGTCTCCTCCCCAACTTTCTACATATAATGAGCATTTTATTAATGAACGTTTCCTGGAGATCCAGTGAGTGGTCTACAGAATGTAGTCTGGTTTAGCATCAGGCTTCATTCTGGGCCCTGGCTACCGGAGGATCCTTTCTCTTAGAATCATAGAATCATCGAGTTGGAAGGGATCTCCAGGGTCATCTAGTCCAACCCTCTGCACAAGGCAGGAAATTCACAAACACCTCCCCCTCCACGCCCGCAACCCACCCCTACTAGAGTAGCCCAATCAACCACCCAATCCTCAATTTCTGCCGAAGAGCAGTCTGAAGTGGATTAGAGTTCCGCGGGGCCTGCAAGACGGAGCTCTTCCACCAGGCTTTCGATTAGGAGCCGTCCCACTAATACCATCAACGAGCCCAGACCTCAGTTTCAACATCTGGCTCTGTCAGCTATGCTGCCATGGAGGTGGGGAGGTTGGTTGTATTCTAATTGCTTCTGCATTCCTTTTGTGCTTCTTTGCTGCCGCAACGCTTATCTATAAGCTTTGCAGGTCGTGATGTTGATGTCTGGGTTTCTCGGGGGCTGTGGGAGAGAGTTTGGTTCCCAGCTTCAGCGCTAAACGGCCGGAGCTCTTTTCTCCCGCGCGCGGGAGGGTAGCTAATTGGCCAGGGCAGTGGGGGGGGGGGTGCATACGAGTACCCTATATCCTATTATGCCCCAGGGGCAGCCGCCATTCTTGCCTATGTTAATGCAGCTATAGCTCTTTAATAAAGTATTACCTTTTCTGAAAGCGTGTACTACGTTGTAGGCTGTGGGTTCTGACAGGCTCATTACACCGAGTGACTCAGGACGACACTGAACTGAACTCAGCAGTTGGGAGACATATCCAGTACGCCACCGCAAATAGGAATTGTATTATTAATAGCACACCTTATGTTTTTATGTTTCTATGTTTTATAATCCTATATTGTAGTGTTTTGTAATGTTATATGGTTTTATCAGCAATGTGCCAATGTTGTAAGCCGCCCTGAGCCCGCATGCAGGGAGGGCGGGATATAAATCAAATAAATAAATAAATAAATATATTTCATCACCCGAGTGCTCAGCCAAGGCGAGAATCCAGACCGAAGCCGCACCTGCCTTCCGGCGCCGGAAACTCACCGACTTTTTGTTCGGCTGGCTGCTGTCGTAGCCCGTGGTGACGTCTCGGACGTGCAAGATGCTGTACGCCCCGCAGCATTCGGGGTAAGAATTCGGCGAACCGAAGTTCCGCAGCCTCTCGAATATCCGTTTGATGGTGGCGGGATCGTAGCACAGGAAGTAGGAGGTTTTCGAAATGTGATGGCCGTAGCTACGGGAAGGGAGGAGGGAGAAAAGCGCGGGTGAGAAGAGCAATCCAGATCTTGGTTACAGATTAAAGAGATTAAAGCAAGAGCTATTAGAACTCCCTTTCTCCGGTTCAGTGGATGTAGCCATTTCCTTGACCCTGCTTCCTGGGCAACACTCAGATATACTGAGGAGACAGTCTTGTGTAGTGGTTAGAGTGCCCAGACTAGGATCTGGGAGACCCTGGTTCGAATCCACACTCTGCCACTGAATCTCACTGGGTGACCTTAGACTGGTCGTACACTGTCAGCCAAACCTACCTCACAGGGTTGCTGTGAGGATAAAATGGAGGAGAGGACAACAATGGCAGCCATTTTGGATCCCAGCTGGGGCGAATGGTGAGGCATATATGGGGTAAGCGCTTAAACAAACACAGAAAGGTGGGACTCGCTTCTTCTGGTGAGCCTCTCCTCCCACAGATGCCTTCACGTAAAATATTTCTGCCACAGTTTTACACCCTCACAGGGCCACAAAGCGCCTCTCAGCAAACTGAGGAGCCACACAAACCAGTAGCAGCAAGCGCGCACTCCCCACCCATGCTCCCTCTGAGCTGCGGAGTCTTGTGAGCAAAGATTCTGCTTTGTGAGCGACTGGCATCACAGTGGTGAGCGAGCGATTTGGCTGCTGCATCAATCAGTTTGCTCTGGAGCCATCCCTTCCTGAGCTGAGACAAAACTGGGTGAGCCGGAGGCTAAAAAACTATGAGCTGGCTCACACTAATTCAGCTTAGAGGGAACACTGCTCCCCACTGTCAGACTCCTGCAGCAATCAGTTCCCAACAGCTTTCATTCAAAGAAGTAAAGTTTATTGAGACGTATGAAAGTAGGCAGACATCTTAACTCTTGTGTTAGAACTGCCTCTAAGCCCGCAAACCAGACAGATATACAATATCCAAGGGGGTCCCCCCCCCCTGATGCCCCAGGGCCAATCAGATATCAGGTAAAGGCCCGCCAAAGGGAGTAGGTAGAAGATCTTCATCTGGCCCTGGGAGAAAGAACGACAGCGCCAAGCGGAACAGATGACACTGAGTGGATATAACAGCTTTCTACGCCATCTTTATGGAAGATCAATTCGGAACATCCAGAGCACATAATAATAATAATAATAATAATAATAATAATAATAATAATAATAATGTCGTAATATTGTAGAATTTGTTTTAAATGGTTTTAAATGTGTTCTCTGCGCTGGCTTATGCCTGATTGTGAGCCGCCCTGAGTTGCAGGGTGGGCGGGCTATAAATTGAACTTATAAATAAAGTAAGGTTTCCCTTGCTCGAAAGCCAGTCGAGTCCGACTCTCGGGTTGCGGTGCTCATCTCCGTTTCAAAGCTGAAGAGCCAGCGCTGTCCGAAGACGTTTCCGTGGTCATGTGGCCGGCATGACTAAACACCGAGGCGCAAGGAACGCTGTTACCTTCCCACTGAAGTGGTACCTATTTATCTACTTGCAATTTCTCGCTTTCGAACTGCTAGGTTGGCAGGAGCTGGAACTAGAGACGGGGGCTCACTCCGTCATGCGGCACACTCGGGTCTCAAACTGCTGAACTACCGACCTTCCACAGCCTGCAGTTCAGCGTCTTAACCACTTGAGCCACCGCAGCTCCTATAAATAAAGTAAGGAGCCATAATTCTCAGGAGAAAGACGATGCCAGGCAGTCAAGGTTAAAAGCTCTGGTTACACAGATAAGCAAGGCACTGAAGACACAGCAGAAATGAAAGTCAAAATTCCAGAGCCAACTCCTCCCTCCCATGGCAGCCGGGGGCCTAGCTGACACCCCACTTAGAGTGAAAAGGGCAATGTGCGTATTTTCCAGTTTTGCCTACTAGTCACACAAAAAAAGGCAACCGCACATTTATCGGGAGGATCACAGAGGTAGCCCTGCCCCCTCCCTCTGCTATGAGCTGACTCCACACACACCTCCAAAATTAATCAGTCACAGGACTTACATCTTATAGATTTCCATTAGTTGCTGTGCCAGAGTTTGGCCCTTGGTATCCAGAAACGTGGCCATCTCGGCCGTCACCACGGCCGCGCTCACGCCGTCTTTGTCCAATACAGAAGTGCCGCACATGAAACCTGCGAATCAGAAAACGTTCCATGCTGAGTACAGCTCTCTTTCGGGGGAGCGCTTACCTTTTAAAGATTTCTATTTAAAGTCAACCTTAGCCACTCTTGGAAGGATCAAATATGAAAGAATAATGATGACAGAAGTAGTGACGGATTTACATGAAACCAGAGGCAGAATGACATATAGATCACGCTCTATCCTACAAAAATGTCAAGAGATTCTCACCAAACTACTTTCATAAAGATTTACACGACCCACGCCTCAGAGGTTCAGGGGTGTGGCTAACTTCTACAGGCCCCAAAAGGTTTCAGTCCAGTGGCACCTTGTCAGGTAACACCACACACGAGGCTTCTTAAGAAGATAAGTGTTTTATTGGTAGTCCAGTACTAAAGAACGAGTATACAGCTTGTGTCAGGAATGACCTGCAATATGATGGCCACTGACTTATACTGTAATCAAACTCCCCCCCCCCCCATGAGCCCAAGCCAATGAGTATATTGTGCGCACGCGGGCAGCAAGTAGCAAGCAAGCGACTAAGAGCATAAGCCGTTAACTTTCCCAGGCCAGTTAATTTGCAGCTGGAGAACGACGGCAAGGTCAGGCCAGAGATAGCAGCCATAAGCTAGACAGGGATGAGCTGGGAACGAAAAGGTGGTGCACCCCTCCACATTCCAGTTCTATGACAGGGCTACCTGACACACCTTTCAGACAAACAAAGTTTCGTTCTAGGTATAAGCTTTCATGTGCACGCACATTTCTTCAGATACAACCTAAAGAAGTGTGCCCGCACACAAAAGCTTATGCCCAGAATGAAACTTTGTTGGTCTTTTAAAGGTGCCCCTGGACTCAAACTTTGTTCTACTGCTCTGGACCAACAGGGCTACCCGCCTGAATCTTTCTACAGGCCCAATTACGTGAAACTCACATGATGACCCAAACCAATTAATTCTTCTCTTCCAGATATACCATGTAAGCTCATCAGAGGTCAGAATTAACTTCCGCATGGCCATGACACAAACTAATCATCTACTCATTCTTCACATCTTAAGGTTTGGTTCTGGACAGGCATCCAATGATTCAGAGTTCTCTCTCTCTCTCAAAGGACCTACGTCCCTGAGGGACCACCTTTCCCCATACGTTCCCCAGAGAGCACTGCGATCAGGGTCCCAACATCGATTGGCCCTCCCCGGACCCAAGGAGGCCAGGCTTGCTATAACTAGGGACAGGGCTTTCTCGGTGGCAGAGCCTCTCTGGCGGAACGAGCTCCCGGAAGAGACCAGGGCCCTGCGGGATCTTATGCCGTTCCGCAGGGCCTGCAAGACGGAGCTCGGCCGCCAGGCTTTCAGTTAGCAGCTGCCCCCGAGAGAGAACCGTGTTCCCTGAAGTCATCAGAACAGCCCGTGCTGCCCGCACAAGGTTAGGCCTATGGGCTGACCAAGAGGATGGAACGCTGAAGGTCGACCACCATCATCTAATAACCTATTAGTGTTTTTAACGGTGGCACCTTTTTAATGTTGGAATGTTTTATTTAGTTTTAAAAAAGGAAAGGTTCCCTTGCTCGAAAGCCAGTCGAGTCCGACTCTAGGGTTGCGGTGCTCATCTCCGTTTCAAAGCCGAAGAGCCAGCACTGTCCGAAGAAGTTTCCATGGTCATGTGGCCGGCATGACTAAACACCGAGGCGCACGGAACGCTGTTCCCTTCCCACTGAAGTGGTACCTACTTATCTACTTGCAATTTCTTGCTTTCGAACTGCTAGGTTGGCAGGATTTGGTTTTAGGACTATTTAAATTGTGTGTGTGTTTTTGAATTGTTGTGTTAGCCACCCTGAGCCAGCTTCGGCTGGGAGGGCAGGGTATAAATCTGACAATAAATTAAAAAATTTTTTTTAAAGAAGGTAGCCACATTGGCCCCTCTGTGCCCCTCATTTGTGAGCAATGCCAAGGGTATGGCATGTCGTTTTGTGTAGAACAATAAAGGAGAAATCACCTGGGACCACAAAGCTTAGGGTTGGACTTCCTTCCCAAGTTTTAGGCGGCCTCACACTGCAAAGACAAGAGATCTCTGGAGGTTTATATCCAAGCTTGCCTTGGATTAAAAAAAAACGCTACACTAACAACTGTTGATAAGAACATAAGAGAAGCCAGTGTTGGATCAGGCCAAAGGCCCATCCAGTCCAACACTCTGTGTCACACAGTGGCCAGAAATACCAGGGGCCATCAGGAGGTCCAGCAGTGGGGCCAGAACTCCAGAAGCCCTCCCACTGTTGACTCCCCCCCCCCCAAGCACAAAGTAGACAGAGCATCACTTGCCCCAGAGCCCCTATCTATACCTTGTGGCTAATAGTCACTGGTGGACCTCTGCTCCATATGCTTATCTAATTCCCTTTTGAAGCCGTCCATGCTTGTAGCCGCCACCACTTCATGTGGCAGTGAATTCCATGTGTTAATCACTCTTTGGGTGAAGAAGGACTTCCTTTTATCTGTTCTAACCCGACCGCTCAGCAATTTCATGGAGTGCCCACGAGTTCTTGTATTGTGAGAAAGGGAGAAAGGGACTTCTTTCTCTACCTGCTCCATCCCTTGCATAATCTTATAAACCTCGATCTCGTTACCCCCTCAGCCGTCGTTTCTCCAAGCTAAAGAGCCCTAAGCGCCTTAACCTTTCCTCATAGGGAAAGTGTTCCAAGCCTTTTATTATTTGAGTTGCCCTTTTTTGCACTTTTCCCAAAGCTATAGTATCCTTTTTAAGGTGTGGTGACCAGAATAACATGGACTTCAACAACGGTACAGTATCAAATTTCTGGAGCACGCTAAGAAGTACGACCGAACATTTTTAAAAAGGTTCCTTGATGCTGGAGTCTTCCTGTGCTTACCAATGGACTCTTCGAAGGCAAAAAGGACTTCCTTGCCATTATCCAGGAGGTCTTTGACTCTGCCGCCAATCCATTTGAAGCCAGGGAGTGTATCCTGAAACGAGAAGAGGAGGTGCCTTCTCTTAGCACCACGGACAGAGTACCATTGTGGGTAGTGGTTACTGCTGCACCGTGACCAGGGGGACCTGGGAGACCCGGGTTCAAATCCACACCCCCAGCTCTCCTCCAACCTTATGACCCCCACTTTGCTGTCTGTATTATACTGTGTTTTCAGAGATCCTCTCTCATTTTGTTTTACAGTTACTATGAAGAAACTGCTTGTGGCAGGTACTTTCTTCTTACTGCATTGTTTTTAGAATCCCCCTAGAGAAGGGGTCCCCCAAAGTGGTGCGCCCAGCTACGGTGGGGCTTGGGGGGGCTCCGCCCCCTTTCTTAAAGGCACAGCCCCAGAAGAATTTCTCCTCGAAATGCTTTTTCCAATCATTTTTAAACATCTTTGTAAAGGCGTGTGCTCCTTTAAGCAGAGTGGGGTGCTGTAGCTGACTAAGAGCCAGATTGGTGTAGTCAGTGTTCCCTCTAAGCTGAGTTAGTGTGAGCCAGCTCACAGTTTTTTAGCCTCCAGCTCCCAAATTTTTGTCTTCGCTCAGGAAGGCTGGGGCTCCAGGGCAAACTAATTTATGCAGTAGCCAAATCGCTGGCTCACAACTTTAATGCCAGTAGCTCACAAAGTAGTATTTTTGCTCACAAGACTCCACAGCTTAGAGGGAACATTGGGTGTAGTGGTTAAGTGCGCAGACTCTAATCTGGGAGAACAGGGTTTGATTCCCCACTCCTCCACTTGCACCTGGCTGGATGACCTTGGGCAAGCTATAGTCCTGTCAGAGGTGTTCTTGAAAAAGAGCAGTTTTGGTCAGAGCCTTCTCAGCCCCACCTGCCTCACAGGCAGTGTTCCCTCTAAGCTGAGTTAGTGTGAGCAAGCTCACAGTATTTTAGCCTCTGGCTCACACATTTTGTCTCAGCTCAGGAAGGAGGGCTCCAGAGCAAACTAATGTATGCAGCAGCTAAATCGCTCACTTACAACGTTAATGCCAGTAGCTCCAGGGCAAACTAGTTTATGCAGTAGCCAAATCGCTGGCTCACAACTTTAATGCCAGTAGCTCACAAAGTAGTATTTTTGCTCACAAGACTCCACAGCTTAGAGGGAACATTGCTCACTGG
>NW_015169317.1:29783-32996 GCF_001447785.1 Gekko japonicus
GAATTTAAGGATTTCCAAACCTCCTCTCCGTTCCTCTTTCTGGCAAAGTAGCCCAGAGTCTAGGCTTTTCAGGGATCTATGTGGTCCTGAGGAAGGACTGAATTCAATTCTGGGATAACTTAAAAGATGATTTATTGAACTAAGAACAAAATATGAGGTTGGTCATTCTGTAACTGTTTAGGATAAAGGGACTGGTAAATATGTTGTTCAAATGTATCACACACGCGCAGCCTTTTCCCCCCTTTACTTTTGTTTGTTTTGACACTCAGTTCCAACCTTAACAGGATTCACTCTCTCCTTTAGAGTCAGCCACTCAGGCTAAGGACATATATACCCTCTTTGAGATCTCCCACAGAACTCATGAGGATCTCTACTGCGGGGCTGAAGGTCAGCCGTGGCAGCCATTTTGCGGCTGCGCCCACCACCCCGTATCACGATTCCAAAGGTGCCCACGGCGAGGCTCCCTCTAAGCTGCGGAGTCTTGTGAGCAAAAATTCTACTCTGTGAGCCGCTGACATTAGAGTTGTGAGCGAGCGATTGGGTTGCTGCATAGATTAGTTTGCTCTGGAGCCACCCCTTCCTGAGCTGAGACAAGACAAAATGTATGAGCCAGAGGCTAAAAAAAACTGTGAGCTAGCTCACACTCACTCAGCTTAGAGGGGAACATTGGCCCACGGGCTCATAAAGTTTGGGGAACCTGCCTAGAGCCTCCAAGAGAAAGGCACACTTTAAATGAATAACGTGAGTAAAAGGTAAAGGTTTCCCTTGCTCGAAAGGCTGTCGAGTCCGACTCTAGGGTTGCGGTGCTCATCTCCGTTTCAAAGCCGAAGAGCCAGCGCTGTCCGAAGACGTTTCCGTGGTCATGTGGACACTGGTCCACGGGCTCATAAAGTTTGGGGACCCTGCCAAGAGCCTCCAAGAGAAAGGCACACTATAAATGAATAACGTGAGTAAAAAATAAAGGTTCCCTTGCTCGAAAGCCAGTCGAACCCGACTCTAGGGTTGCGGTGCTCATCTCCGTTTCCAAGCCGAAGAACCAGCGCTGTCCGAAGACGTTTCCGTGGTCATGTGGCCGGCATGACTAGACACCAAGGCGCACGGAACGCTGTTCCCTTCCCACCGAAGCGGTACCTATTTATCTACTTGCAATTCCTTGCTTTCGAACTGCTAGGTTGGCAGGAGCTGGAACTAGAGACGGGGAGCCCACTCCGTCATGCGTCACACTCGGGTCTCGAACTGCCAAACGACCAACCTTCCACAGCCTGCAGTTCAATTACAAACTCCCTGTCCATGTGACAGGCCCTTCAGGTTGCTTGACCGATGACTGGGCAAAAGAGGTCATTCTCAATGGCAACTCACATACTGAGTCTAAATCAGCGGCACCCTCCTGGTCTAAGATACATAGCTCTAAAGTCCCAGGAAAGCTGCCTTTCCCATAAAACCTCCGTAGCAAAAGAAACGGGCCTGCCAATGACAATACATATTATTGTCATCAGACTATAATCTATAAAGCAGGGGTGTCAAACATGCGGCCCGGGGGCTGGATCAGGCCCCCGGAGGCCTGTGGTGGAACTGGCTGTCTTCTGCTTCTTCTTCCAGTTCTGCTGCTGCTGCGTCATCGGAGGTTTGCAGCTTACAGAGACACACACCTGAACAGCACACTCAGGATTGCAACAGCCCAGACATTTTGATGCAAGAATTCAGAGCAAGAGGTGTCGGTTATCAGACACGGTTAAACAGACAAATATTGCAAGAGGGCTAATGTTTTAAGCATGATTTTAAGTTAAAAAACCCCACCCTTTGTGTTTGTGTCCTTTATAAAGTTTATATCTCCGCTACCTGGCGTTACATTTTATGACACACACGGCCCGGCCCGACAAGGTCTCATTTATGTCAGATCCGGCCCTCGTACAGCAGGAGTTCATCACCCCTGCTATAAAGAGTGAGATCACAGATTAACTAAATGAAGGGGGAATGCTATAAACTTTCAGTTATGCTGAAGGCAGAAATACCACACTGAGTACTAGCGAAGAGCCAGAGTCCAAGAGCACCTTAAAGACTAACAACATTTGCAGCAGGGGAGGAGCCGTCGTGAGTCACGGCTCACCTCTTCAGACACTTCGGAAGATTCTTCAGATCACGTCTAGAATTCTGGAGTATTTTATCAGAAAGGAACTACAGCCGCAATGTGCCGGATTGTACACCAGAGGGCAGCAAAGATTCAAAGGTAATCCATGCTGTCACGGAGCACCTGCTTGGCATGTAGAAGGTTCCAGGTTCAATACTGCACATGCCAGTCGAGTCCGACTCTAGGGCTGCGGTGCTCATCTCCGTTTCAAAGCCGAAGACGTTTCCGTGGTCATGTGGCCGGCATGACTCAACGCCAAGGCGCACGGAACGCTGTTACCTTCCCACTGAAGTGGTACCTATTTGTCTACTTGCAATTTCTTGCTTTCGAACTGCTAGGTTGGCAGGAGCTGGAACTAGAGACGGGAGCTCACTCCATCATGCGGCGCACTTGGGTCTCGAACTGCTGAACTACTGACCTTCCACAGCCTGCAGTTCAGCGTCTTAACCACTTGAGCCACACCCTTTAGGACTTTACAAAACCAAACCACTACAGTCCTTCTTTCAAGGTGGACTTGAATGTATGGAACTGTTACTCGGAAGGGGGAAAAAGCAAAACCCCCCCCTCCGAATGCATCTACACCAGGGGTCCCCCAACATGGTGCCCACGGGCAACATGGGGCCCACCAACACTTTCCTGATGCCCATCGAGTGCTTTTAGAAAGAGGGCAGAGATGTATGGGGCTCTGGACCAGCAGGTCTCCGGGGCTGTGCATATTAAAAGGCATCGTGTTAAACAGAGTTTTTGCCTGGAGTGTTTATTTATTTAATTAAAAGCTGAAGAGTTACTATTTGAGTTACACAAAGTTTGAGTTCTGTGGCACCTTTAAGACCAACAAGGCAGTGGGTCCCCTTCCTCGAGTGCAATGATCTGGCTTCAGAGATCCACGCGATGGTCACCTCGAGGCTAGACTACTGTAATGCTCTCTACATGGGGCTGCCCTTGGGGCAACTTCGGAAGCTGCAGCTGGTGCAAAACGCGGCAGCCAGGTTGTTGATGGGTCTCCCCAGGTGGGAGCACATCCAGCCTGTGCTGAAGTTATTGCACTGGCTTCCAATAGCATTCCAGATTTGCTTCAAGGTGCT
>NW_015169317.1:34140-36192 GCF_001447785.1 Gekko japonicus
CTCCTCTGTGAGGGCAGATCTGCACATCCCCCCCCCCTGCAATAGCTAGCAATCCAAAACAGTCCAGTGGAGCCTGAGAGGTGGGTGTTGCCTTCTGACACACTTCCTGTGATGTCAGGGGGTGTGGCATATGCAAATAAGTTATGCTAATGAGTTATGCTAATGAGCTCCTGCACCTCTTTTTCTACAAAATGACCCCTGGGAATGACGAATATAGACCAAGCAATACAGAGGATTCAACAGGTTCCCACCACCACCACCTGTGAGCCAATCGGCCCGTTTCCCGCGGGCGGGAAAGAATGACCGATGGTCGAGGCTGAGAAACAAAACTAGTCTCGCGGGTAATTAAAGTGGAGACACTACACAGGGCGGGCTACACAGGCAGGAATACAAGGTCAGCGATGACGAGGAGAGAAGCAAGAGGGAAGGGATGCGGCACCAACTTGGACACAGGTCAGGCAGGCGAACTCTGGGCCTATAAACCATACGGCAGCCTAGCTGACAATACCCAGTATCAAACGTTGTTGGTCTTCAAGGCGCCACTGGACTCAAACTTTGTTCTGCTGCTTCGGACCGACCCGGCGACCCGGCTGCATCTCTTAGAGTGATACATAACCTCATTCCCTGACATTTTTTGGTTGGCTTTGCCTCCTGAGGCAGCCGTTTTATAGCTGCACCCCATGCCAGAACTCCAAAGGTGCCCGCAGGCTCAAGAAGCTTGGGGAACCCTGATCTAGACTCTAAGCAAGACAGAAGATACTACCAGTGTGCACACAAGAAACAACAACAAGAAGAAGAGATTGGATTTATAGCCCGCCCTTCACTACCCAAAGGAGTTCCAGCAGGGCTTACAACCTCCTTTCCCTTCCCCTCCCCGCAACAGACACCCTGTGAGGGAGGTGGGGCTAAGTGCCCTTGAGAGAACAACTCTGAGAGAACTTGTGACTGACCCAAGGTCACACCAGCAGCTGCAAGTGAAGAAGAAGAAGAGATTGGATTTATACCCCGCCCTTCAGTACCCGAAGAAGTCTCAGAGCGGCTTACAACCTCCTTTCCCTTCCCCTCCCCACAACAGACACCCCGGTAGGTGGGGCTGAGAGAGCTCTAACAGAACCTGCTCATTTTCAAGAACAGCTCTGGCAGAACTATGGCTTGCCCAAGGTCATCCAGCAGCTGCAAGTGGAGGAGTGGGGAATCAAACCCGGCTCTCCCAGATTAGAGTCCGCACACTTAACTAGTTTCACTTTTTTTGTTTTGCTTTTTGTTGTTGTTGTTTCTAACAAGGAAAACGCCGTCTAATCTCCTTACTTCAAATTGAAATCCTTCTTTGAGCGCGATGGCCTTCAGGATTTTAGAGGAGACCGTGGTTGCCAGCATGTAAACATTCTTGACGTCGCTGCCCTTGGAGCGGTTCTCCTGCCAGCAAGTAAACATCCACCACCCAAACAGAGCGGCCAGTTCATTGCCGGTGAAGACTTTCCAGCGGCCGCTGCGGAAGTGAGAAGAAAGGGGAAAGCGTCAGGCAATACAAAGGAATGAGCAGTTAGCTCCAAGACACAGAAGAGCTAGATTTGAACACAGCAGCAGCTTAGAGATCAACGAGACTTTAGAAGATAAGCTTTTGAGCGTCAAAGCTTACTGGCTCAGATAGTGGGCAGAAACAATTTCGGCTGGCAGAAAGACTCCCACATGTCAATTTTGACAGTACCAGCAGATTCGGCCAGTCCAATGTCAATTTCGGTCCCATTATATCCTATGGGCCATTGAAGTCAATGGAGAAAACATAGGGTATATTCTGGGGGCTGGAGGGGAGGGGGTTTGAGGGAGAGGCTCCAAACTCGCAGGGTAGCTGCTGGAGCCTCTCCCCAAGATACCAACCAAGTTTGAAGAACACTGTTACTTTTTCCCATCATAGAGAACAATGGAGGGAATGGGGGCAACCTATTTGGGGGCCCGTAGAATTGGAACCCCTGGTCCAATGCTCTTGAAACTTGGAGGGTATCTTGGGGAGAGGCTCCAGCAGCTACCCTGCAAGTTTGGAACCTTTCCCTT
>NW_015169317.1:36233-58465 GCF_001447785.1 Gekko japonicus
CCCCCCAAAATATACCCCCTCCCCTCCAGCCCCCAGAATATACCCTATGTTTTTGCCATTGACTTCAATGGGCCATAGGATATAATGGGGCCGATTCAGATCAGAGAATCTGAATCGGCCCGCAGCAGCCTGAAAGGGGCCCGAATGCAAATCCCTACTCAGGATGCACATCCCTACTCAGACCTTTGACTCTCAAAAGCTTAACCCCCCCCCAAAACTTGTTGGTCTCTCAATCAAAAGAGTTTTTCAGCTAAACATGAGGAAGAACTTCCTGTCAGTCAGAGTGGTTCGCCGCTGGAACAGGCTTCCTCGGGAGGGGGGGGGGCTCTACCTCTTTGGAGGTTTTCAAGCGGAGGCTAGATGGCCATCTGACAACGATGCTGATTCTGTGATTCACTATGAATTTAGGCAGATGGTGAGAGGGAGGGCGGGAAGGGATGAGCCGGTGTTTGGCTCTTGGAGTCCTTTCTTACATGCCCGGGGTAATGCCCCTTTGGGGTTAGGAAGGAATTTCCCTCTGGGCTGGAGTAGCCCAGAAATCCTGGAGGATATTCGCCTTCCGCAGTGCACAGAACAGGGATCAATGGGGGAGAAGCTGTGAATTTTCTGCATTGGGCAGGGGGCTGGACTAGATGACCCTTGCAGACCCTTCTGGCTCTATGTTTCTAAGGTGCTACTGGAGGAATTCAGATCTTCTACTGCACACAGGGTGACTGCTCTCCTGAAACTAAGACACAAAGGGATTCGACCCTACCTCTAAGGTGCAAGAGAACAGGCGTTCATTTAAAATCGATTCTCCAAGGGAGAGCATATTTGTCCAAAGAAGACGAGAAGAAAGAGATTGGATTGAGTCTCAGAGCGGCTTACAATCTCCTTTCCCTCCCCCTCCCCACAACAGACACCCTGTGAGGTCGGCGGGGCTGAGAGAGCTCTTCTGAGGACGGCTCGTGAGTGAAAAGCTCTGAGAGAACTTGTGACTGACCCAAGGTCACACCAGCAGCTGCAGGAGGAGGAGTGGGGAAACAAACCCGGTTCTCCCAGATTGGAGTCCGCACTCCTGACCACTCCAACAAACTGACTCGCTGGATTCGGGGCCGCATTCTGAGCTCACTTCCCAAGGAGAGACGGAACCTCCCTCCCTCCTGGAGTTGCAAAGGGCCTCCTCACTTACTTGTCCTGCAGCTCCGCCACGGCCAGCCTGTCGGCATCGGGATCCGTGGCCACCACCACCCGGGCGCCTTCCTTCTCCGCCAGCCGCAGGGACAGTTCCTGGAAGAGGCCATCGGTTCCTTTAGTCCATTCAGAACAGCCTATCGGATTTGCCTGCCGTCTGACAGCCCCCATTATTGGCTCAAAGTTTATTACTTGTTTAGTTAATTAATTTATACCCCGCCTTTCTCCGTAATGGAGACTCAAAGGGGCTTACACTGTTCTCCCCGCCTCTACTTTATCCTCACAACAACCCTGCAAGGTAGGCTAGGTTTAGCATGAGTGACGGGCCCCAGGTCACCCGGGGAGCTTCCACGGCAGAGCGGTCTCCCATATCCTAGTCCCCAACCTTTTAGAGCCTGCAGGAACCGTTAGAATTTCGACAAAGTGTGGTGGGCGCAGCCACAAAACGGCTGCTATGGGAGGCGGAGCCAGCCAGAAAATGGCCACCACGGCTGACCTTCACAGTGAAGATCCTGATGCTGCAACGGCAGCTGCTGCCAAACCATCTTTTTTTTTTTTTTAATCTGCACAGCCAATCAAATCTCAGAAGCCTTACTGGGCAAATGCCACACCTGGCTCCACCCACTTTCTAAAAACTAGGGTTGCCAGCCCCCAGGTGGGGCCTGGAGATCTCCTTTTACAACTGATCTCCAGCTGACAGATACCAGCCTCCCCCGGAGGAAATGGCTGCTTGGAAGGGGGGACTCTATGGCATTGCACCGTGCTGAGGCCCCTCCCCTCCCCGCCCTCTCCCAGATCTGCCTCCAAAGTCTCCAGGTATTTTCCAACCCAGACCTGGCAACCCTACTAAAAACACTTGGCGGGCACCAGGAAAGGTGTTGGCAGGCAGCGTGGCACCCACGGGAACCACGTTGGGGAGCCCTACTCTAACCGCTACACGGATACGTTTATGCAGACATGTTACTTGCACGTGGCACTACTGACTACACGACAGTTTGTGGACAGTTACCAGCACAGATTCTCCTTCCTCAGGATTTGGGCATTTGACAGTAGAGAAGTCCGGATCCGGATCTTTCTGTTCAGGAACCGGGATGGGGGGCTGGAAGCCGAATGCCCGGAACGCCGACTGCACGTAGTCGTGGCCGACCCCGTGGAAAGAAGTATGGACAAACTTCAGGTTGGTTTGTGTGTTCAGCTTCCTGTGAGGGGAAAACAAGAATGCTGAAGAACAGATGCTTGAAAACAGTCATTTTAGACGGGAGGGACGACCGTCACACAAGGATAGTTATATGCCAGGACATGGGGGGGGGGAGACAGAAGGCTGCTCCCATCATGCCCCTCGACCATAGAGGCGGCCTGTCCTCCTCCGGCCTTTGCCGCTGAAGAGGCGGGTGGAAGCTGCTACACATTAATGCCGGCTCAGCTGCAAGTCTCAGCCCTTTAGCATGCTTCAGGTAGGCTGCATACTTCAAAAAAAATAAAGTGTTAGAGCAGGGGTGTCGAACTCATTTGTTATGGAGGGCTGGATTTGACATAAATTGGACTTTGTCGGCCTGGGCCACGTGTGTCATAAAATGTAATGCCAGGAGCCAAACACAAATTTTACTTTAAAAACATGCTTGAAACATTAGCTCTCTTGCAATTTATTTAACCGTCTCTGATCACTGACACTTCTTGGTCTGAATTATTGCATCAAGATGTCTGTGCTGTAGCAATCGGGGAGAGGGAGGGAGAGGAGCCTCAGCCCAGTGCGGGGAGCAGAAGCTTGCCTATCTATCTCTCCTCAGCGATTGAGAGAGTCTGGGAAAGCAAGCTATGACACAGCAGCAGCACTGGAGGACGAAGCAGGAGACGGCCAGTCCCTTGCGGGCCTCATAGAAGCCCTCTGAGGGCCTGATCTGGCCCCCAGGCCGCATGTTTGACACCCCTGCGTTAGAGGGTCCTATGAAAGGAGGTGAGAAGTGGTGCCTATGAAAGGAGGTGAGAAGTGGTGCCTAGATTCCGCCTCTGGAGCGACCGAAGAGGCTCTTTTTGGAGGCGTTGGAGCCATCTTGATAGTCGGGTCCACAGGAACTGAATGGACCAATGGGGGCCGGGAATGGGGTCCAGTAGTCGGAGCCAAGGGAAGCAAACCCAAGGCAGTAGGGCCTGAGCTCGGAATCACCTTGGAAGGAACCAAGGAGGACAGAACCTTCTCCCGCGGCACAGCTTCCAGCCTAGAGGCCAGTGTTCCCTCTAAGCTGAGTTAGTGTGAGGTAGCTCACAGTTTGTTAGCCTCTGGCTCACACGTTTTTGTCTTAGCTCAGGAAGGATGGCTTCCAAGCAACCTAATTTATGGGGTGGCCAAATCGCTCACTTGCAACTTTAATGCCGGTAGCTCACAAAGTAGAATTTTTGCTCACAAGACTCCACAGCTTCGAAGGAGCATTGCTAGAGGCCCTATCTGACCAAGCCTTAGGGGTACATAAGAACATAAGAGAGAAGCCAATGTTGTATCCGGCCAATGGCCCATCCAGTCCAACACTCTGTCATACAGTGGCCAAAAATACCAGGTGCCATCAGGAGGTCCACAAGTGGGGCCAGGACACTAGAAGCCCTCCCACTGTTGCCCCCCCCCCAAGCACCAAGAATACAGAGCATCCCTTGCCCCAGACAGAGAGTTCCTATCTATATCTTGTGGCTAATAGCCACTGATGGACCTCTGCTCCAGATGTTTATCCAGTTCCCTCTTGAAGCTGTCCATGCTTACAGCCACCACCACCTCCTGTGGCAGTGAATCCCATGTGTGGATCACTCTTGGGGTGAGGAAGGACTTCCTTTTATCCATTCTAACCCGACCGCTCAGCAATTTCATGGAGTGCCCACGAGTTCTCGTCTTGTGAGAAATGGAGAAAAGTACCTCTTTCTCCACCTGCACTATCCCATGCATAAATCTTATAAACCTCAGTCATGTCACTCCTCAGTCGTCGTTTCTCCAAGCTAAAGAGCCCCAAGCGCCTTAACCTTTCCTCATAGGGAAAGTGTTCCAACCCTTTTATCCTTCGAGTTGCCCTTTTCTGCACTTTCTCCCAGTGCTATAAAGCCCTGGCAAACCGAACAAGCTCCAGCCTTGTGGGCTTCTCCTAAGCGCAGGAGGCAGAGTTCGCGCTCGTAGCTCTGTGTCATTTTTGTTCCACATTTTGCACATTTTTTTAAAACGGTGCCTTGGCCGCCATGACGAGGGACCGCAAGCACAACAAATGGGGAGAGCCCGGGCAAGGAGATGGGGCTAGCCTCCCATGAGATAGGCTAGACAGACTCCTCAAGGAGTGCAAAAGGAGTCCTCGGTGGTCAAAAAAAGAGTCTCAGTCCAGCCACAGCAACAACGAAGAAAAATAAATGGAGCGTGCGGGAAAGTTTCCTATCCTTGCGGTGGTGAAAAAGGAACTGAGAAGAAGAAGAAGAAGAGAAGAAGAGATTGGATTTATACCCCGCCCTTCACTTGGAGTCTCAGAGTGGCTTACAAACTCCTGTCCCTCCCCCTCCCCACAACAGACACCCTGTGAGGTGGGTGGGGCTGAGAGAGCTCTGACACAAACTGCTCTTTTCCAAGGACAGCTCTTATCAGAACTATGGCTGGCCCAAGGTCATCCAGCCAGGTGCAAGTGGAGGAGTGGGGAATCAAACCCGGTTCTCCCAGATTAGAGTCCGCACACTTAACCACTACACCAAACTGGCTCTCACCAAACTGAGGGAAAGGGGGCGCCTGCGCACAGGGCACGTGACACGCTGGGCGGGAATCCCGCGTGTGTGTCAGCTCCGAAAGGGGTGGGGGGCGCCCCCTCTCTGGAGTTTTTAAACTGGGGGGAAAGTGTCCTGCCACCAGCCTGCACAAGCACAGTCCCAATGTGGAGCTCCACAAGAAGACGGAAGGTGGGCTCTTTTTTACAACCATGTTTTACTTATAAGCTGTCAACTAATTCCTTTCTCTTCTCTGTCCCAAGACCTTTTCCACTCACTCGAGTCACTCGTGATTTTCTTGGGAGTCAATTTACAAGCACGGGAATCAGTTTGGGTCGCTCTCTTTCAATATCTGAAAGGCTGTCCTTTGGAGGAGGGCATGGAGCTGTTCCAGTTGGCAGCAGAGGAGAGGACCCAAAGCAACGGGCTTAAACTACACGCAGAAAGGTATCGGCTGGATGTGAGAAAAAAACTTTTTCACGGTCAGGGTGGTTCAAAGGTGAAATCAGCTGCCTTGGGAGGTGGTGAGCTCCCCTTCACTGTGTCAGGGTCGTTAGTCAGGTCACACCACACAGGGCTTCATAAGAAGATAAGTGTTTATTAATGGATCCAGTACTAATGATCACGTATACAGCTTGTGTCAGGAATAGCCGTCAGTATAAGGGCCACTGACTTATAGTGAAATCAAACATTCCCCCCCCAGTGAGTGGAAGCCAATGATGATAGTTCACGCGCACAGCAAAAGAAAGTCAGCAAGCGGGCATAGCCAAAAGCCGTTACTTTCCCAGCAGAGAAAACGCAGCTGGAGACCACAAGGTCAAGCCTGAGATAGCGCACAGTAGCTGGACAGGGAAGAGCTGGGAACGAGGAGGAGAAAACCCCCTCCACATTCCAGATCCATGACAGGTCTACCTGACACACTGACAGCTTTCATGACTAGGCTGGACGAATATTCGTCAGAGATGCTTTAGGCTGGTCCTGTGTTGGGCAGGGGGTTGGACTAGATCAGGGGTGTCAAACATGTGACCTTTGTCATAGCTTTAATAAAACAATGAGAAATCGTGAATGAGGTCAGGATTAGGTTTTGTGGTAGGAATAATTAGGGGGGGAAAGTTATTTAAATACAAAACTCCCAAAGGCTGAAAAATTCGTTTGGCTCCTAAATTTTTGGACAAGCGCTGACAGCCATAGAAGAAAAACCAAGATGAAAAACTGATGTCACGACCTAACAACCCAATTGGTATGCTGCAAGGAATCAAACAGAGTTTGCTGTACTGACTCTCCCAGCAATTCGCTTTTGGAAGATATGTGATGGAGCTGGGTTCATCTGGTGACCTGAGAGCGGGGCTAGCTTAAATGCACATAAGCAATTCTGTCACCCACAATAATGGAAGACTGCCATCAAATCAGCATATGAGTTTGACCCCAGGAATTCAGCCCAGGATCTCTTCAAACTCCGCAGACAGCACCCCTCTAATGTCACATGACTGCATAAGATCAAGAGCAGGGGTGTCAAACATGCGGCCCGGGGGCCACATCAGGCCCGCAGTAGAACTGGCCATCTCCTGCTTCCAGTTCTGCTGCTGCTGCTGCTGCATCATCGCTTGCTTCGCCAGACTCTCTTAATCACTCAGCCATTTCATTATTTTAACTTGAGTCCGAGACTCAGAACTCTGAGCATGAGATTTCTGCGGTGAACGTCAATAGATCAAAAGTAGGTTTGCAGCTTACAGAGCTAATATTTTAAGCACGTTTTTATTTTAAGTAAAAAAGAAATCTTTGTGTTTGTGCCCTTTATAAAGTTTATATCTCCGCTTCCTGGCATTATGTTTTGTGACATACGTGGCCCGTCCCGTCAAGGTCTCATTTATGTCATATCTGGCCCTCATAACAAATTAGTTTGACACTCCTGGACTAGATGGTCTGTATGGCCCCTTCCAATGATTCTTTCGCATGTTTGCCCTCCCTGTACATTTTTACACTTCTGGAGTCACTTTATTTTCTTCCACATGTGACTTAAATAATGAGGATTTTCAAGGGAGGTTGCTGTTGTCGTCCGCGGTGTTTTCAGTGACATTAGAGCACCCTCCTAATTTTTTTTTAAGTGGCTCTGAAATAGCGATAGAACGCTGTAGTGTTGCAATGATAGTTTAAATGAAAGCTGGGAATTTGGAGAACATGCTTAAGCTATCGTTACAACACTACAGCATTCTATTGATATTTTAGGGCCTTTTTTGTTTTTAAACTGAAACCACTTATCTTCGGGGGGGGACGGGGAGAGGGAGTGGTTTAACAATGATGACAGTCCAGTCATTGAAAAGTGGGCTGGATGTGAGTGGGACAAAGCAAATCGATGCCTGCCAACATCCGCATCCTATTAACTCAATATGTCACCTTCTGGAGTCCTTGCAACAATGCATATACAGAAGCGGTGCTTCCAGAACCTGACTGGGCACCACATTTGAGGAAGGATGTTGACAAGCTCGAGCGTGTCCAGAAGAGGGCGACCAGGATGGTGAGAGGGTTTGAATCCAGGTCTTAAGAGGAAAGGCTGAGAGAGTTGGGTCTGTTTAGCCTGGGAAAGAGAAGGCTTAGAGGGGACATGATTGCAGTCTTCCAAGTATCTGAAGGGCTGTCATGTAGACGATGGAGCAGATCTATTCTCTCTTGCTCCGGAATGCAAGACTAGGGCTAATGGGTGGAAATGACAAGGGAGTCGTTACCACCTAAATATCAGGAGAAACTTCCTGACTGTCAGAGTGGTTGAGCAGTGGAACAGTCTGCCTCGGGAGGTGGTGGAGGCTCCTTCGCTGGACGTTTCCAAGCGGAGGCTGGACGACCATCTCTCAGGTATATTGCAGGGCTCTCTTTTGGCTGTGCTCCTGCAGAGTGCAGGGGGTTGAACTAGATGACCTGCAAGGTCCATTCCAACTCCACCATTCTATGATTCCTACGAGGAAAGGCTGAAGGAGTTGGGTCTGTTTAGCCTGGGAAAGAGAGGGCTCAGAGGGGATGTGATGGCAGTCTTCTAATATCTGAAGGGCTGTCATGTAGAAGATGGAGGAGATCTATTCTCTCTTGCTCCGGACTGCAAGACTAGATCTAATGGGTGTAAATTACAAGGGAGTCGTTACCGGCTAAAGATCAGGAGAAACTTCCTAACTGTAAGAGTGGTCGAGCAGTGGAACAGTCTGCCTCGGGAGGTGGTGGAGGCTCCTTCGCTGGACATTTCCAGGCGGAGGCTGGACGGCCATCTTTCGAGTATGTCATAGGGCTCTCTTTCGGCTATGCTCCTGCAGAGTGCAGGGGGTTGGACTAGATGATCTGCAAGGCCCCTCCAAACTCTAACGTTCTATGATTCTACGACTGTGTCTCGCTTGGGTTTCTTACCTGTGGTGACAGATCTTTTTCAAATCCTCCATGTAGCTTGCACAAATCTTCTGCAGAGGGTCTCGCATCAGGGTGCTGGTATCGACCAGGGTCTCGTTCCAGGAGTCGTCCCAGGGCTCGGCGCACTCCTCGATGCACTTCAAGATCTCCTTATCGTGCGGGGAGGTGATCTGAGCTCCGTTTTCCCAGTACACCTAGAGCGGGAGAAGCCAGGAAGCCCGACAAGAGGGGAATCAGAATCGCAGAACGTCAAGCGAACGCTTCAGACTGAACAGACATCTGGTGGTAACATTTCTGTAGGGATTCACCCAATCCAGCCATGTAATCTTATGTGACAGAGCAGAATTGGGTTGCTGGAGGGACAGTAAAAAGTTCAGTCGTGAAATAGACAGATATTTGGTACTCTGACAATGACAGGAATAAAGGATTGAAGTGAAAAATACGATCCTCTACTTCTGGCAGGGACTTTTTGATAATAACACCCAAACGCAGGGCTATTTCTGGGCAGGAACGCACAGGAACGGAGTTCCGGCTGGCTTCAGAGTTGGCCACACCCACTTCAGCCAAAACCTCTGCGTGCCTGGCTACAGAAGGAAGTCCAGGAGAGCAACCCCCACCACCACTCTGAGGCGGGCGGGCCAGGGGGGGACCTGGAAGGATGGGGGAGGCATTTAAATGCCTCCCCATGCCTTCCCCGGCCTGTCCCCAGAAGCGAAGGGAAGGCAGTTTAAACTCGGGGGGGGGGGCTTGCCCGGGCTCCCTGAAGCTGCAGGGCACCTGGGCAAGCCAAGGAAAGGCACGGGGTGTGACCTAATATGCTAATGAGTTTCTGCTGCTGGGTGTGACCTCTTATGCTAATGAGTTCCTGCTGGGCTTTTTCTACAAAAAAAGCCTTTCCCATAGCTACAGTGGGCCCTCCCAGGGCCCACCCCCCAACTTCCTGCCAAGGCCCCATGACTTTGGGGAAGAAGCGGGGGGAGGTTGCACACGCCTGCACTTCAAGACATGAATTCATGGCTTGGCGTGCAGGTGCATAGCCCCCACTTTCCCTCCAAAGCATTTAAAGGATCCTTTAAATGCTTTTGGGAAGAAGCGGCCTTGCGGTTATGGGAAGCCGTGATCATCACGCCGGCCACGGCTCCGAGCTGCTGAACTGCGTAGGGCTGCAAGAGGAGAGGCAGAGTCACTGCAGTGCAATGGCCTCAGGGAAGGGCAACACGTAACACGACTGTCTGCAAAGAGCATGTCTGGAGGACCGTTGCGCACCACACGTCGCTCTTTCAGAATGGGATCCAGCAGGAAGTGCTGGAGTAAGCGGCTCAGCGTGCCTGGACATTGGGGGAAGGGGGCACTACATTGCTCTAAGTGTGCAAGTGTTATCTCCTTGAATGGAATGATGAAGAAGAAGAAGGAGGAGGAGGAGATTGGATTTATACCCCGCCCTTCACTCCCCAAAGGGGTCTCAGAGCGGCTTACAAACTCCTTTCCCCTCCCCTCCCCACAACAGACACCCTGTGAGGTAGGCGAGGCTGAGAGAGCTCTGACAGAAGCTGCTCTTTTTCAAGGACAGCTCTGACAGGACTACGGCTTGCCCAAGGTCATCCAGCCAGGTGCAAGCGGAGGAGTGGGGAATCAAACCCCGTTCTCCCAGATTAGCGTCCGCGCACTTCACCACTACACCCAACTGCCTCAACAGATCAATGCTATTCATGGTAAGCTAGCCTCTCCAGAGTTTCCCAAACACAACATGCTTTAGAGCAATTCTCTCATCCCCAACACACACAGTTACTAGCCAGGGCTCAAAAACCAAGAGCGGCTCTTAAGCAGACCCCACTGCATTCAGGAAAGGCGCTGTCAACTTGTAATTTGGCAAAAACAGCAACACAAGACAGCAGTTTCACGAGCTCCATTGGGGGGGTGAGTTAATTGTTCATTTGTCCCACAGATTTCAGAAGGACTTAAATGTGCTCGACCAGTGGCTGCCATTACAGCTTAGCATGCAGACTGTGCTTTCTGCAATGTGATCTGTGCGGTTTCTAGTATGACTAGAAGCCAACCGCTCCCGGGATGGCTTGGAATGGCTCGGAAATAAACAAGAGCTCAGCTGACGCACACAAACCTGACTTGCAAATACAGGCAGGACTTAAAACACATACCTGTGATGGGGGAAGAAGAAGAAGAAGACGAGGAGGAGGAGATTGTATTTATACCCCGCCCTTCACTACCCAAAGGAGTCTCAGAGCGGCTTACAATCTCCTTTCCCTTCCCCTCCCCACAAAAGACAGCTTATCTAATTCCTCCTTGAAGCCGTCCATGCTTGTAGCCGCCACCGCCTCCTGTGGCAGTGAATTCCATGTGTGAATCACTCTCTGGGTGAAGAAGGACTTCCTTTTATCTGCTCTAACCTGACTGCTCAGCAATTTCATGGAGTGCCCACGAGTTCTTGTCTTGTGAGAAAGGTAGAAAAGGACTTCTTTCTCTACATGCTCTACCCCATGCATAATCTTGTAAACCTCGATCGTGTCACCCCTCTGCCATCATTTCTCCAAGTTAAAGAGCCCCAAGCATTTTAACCTTTCTTCATAGGGAAAGTGTTCCAACCCTTTGATCACTCTAGTTGCCCTTTAGTGCACTTTTTCCAGTGCTATAATATCCTTCCTAAGGTGTGGTGTGTGTGTGACCGCAGCCCAGGCCATGTTCCCTCTAAGCTGAGTTAGTGTGAGCTAGCTCACAGTTTTTTAGCCTCCGGCTCACACATTTTTTGTCTTAGCTCAGGAAGGATGGATCCAGAGCAAACTGATTTATGCAGTGGCCAAATCGCTCACTCACAAGTTTATTGTCAGTCGCTCACAAAGTAGAATTTTTGCTCACAAGACTCCATGGCTTAGAGGGAACAGATTCACTGAAATTTTCTAGCAGGGATACAGATCCAATTTAGGACTGGCAGGCAACAAGCTCAGAGCCAAGCTCAACACAACATGAGAGACCTTAAAAAAAAGAAAAAAGAAGAAAACAGCTGTTGCGGGGGGGGGTTAACCCTTTAATTTAATTGCCCTATCATTCAAGCTTTTACTTGCCCTCTGCGGGACAAAGCATTTAACTGGCCTTCCACAATTCGGCAAACAGCAGTTTCAAGGGGGAAAGGATTTACATTCGGGGGAAACAGCCTGGGAGGAAAGGGTTAAATGTCCTCTTTTCCCCACTGCTGCTCAGGCTTGTCAAATCCCCATTGGGGGCAGGAGACGCCCACGCCCCCAGCAGGCCCTTCCCACAGCTGCTCAGATGAGCACTGGGGGAAGAATGAAGGAGAAAAAGGGGAGGCAACAACCAGCAGGCCGATGTGCTAGCATCACTTCCTATGCAGCTGGAAGTGATGTCAGTGCATCGTCAGGAAGTGATGTCACTCCGTCATCAGGAAGTGAAGTCACTCCGTCATCGGGAAGTGAAGTCACTCCGTCATCGGGAAGTGAAGTCACTCCATCATCGGGAAGTGAAGTCACTCCGTCATCGGGAAGTGATGTCACTCCGTCATCGGGAAGTGAAGTCACTCCATCATCGGGAAGTGATGTCACTCCATCATCGGGAAGTGAAGTCACTCCATCATCGGGAAGTGAAGTCACTCCGTCATCGGGAAGTGAAGTCACTCCGTCATCGAAAAGTGATGTCACTCCATCATCAGGGACGCTCTAGTAATTGGACAAACCAGGCTATATTTGCCCCAGGGATCCTGGAGGTTTTGCCTTCCTCTGGGCATAAGGCAGGGGTCACGGAGGGAGTTGGGGGGGAGGTAGCTGTGAATTTCCTGCATTGTGGAAGGGGTTGGACTAGATTACCTTTGGTATCCCCGCTGGCTCTATGTTTCGCTCAAACGCTGGAGGCCACCCCGCTGCCTTGGTCAGTCTCCTGCCTTTTGCTAGCAGCCCCACAGCCACCTCCCTGGCCCAGTTCCCCCTCTCCACGGACGCTCTGTGTTTTAATAAAGCCGTGGGCAATTCTGTTCGCACATCTCCCGCATGACGCCTAGCTCAGCACTCAAACAGAACGCACAGGGAGACTTACCACAAAAGGCGTGGGGACGTATCTTGAGAACAAGTAGACGGGGACCCCCTTCGCAAGCAGGACCGCAGCGGTGAGCTTTGCTAGCCTGCAGGAAACAACAAAGGATCGGCTCAAACCGTGGCATGTGATCGTTTCCTCCAAAGCCCTCAGGTGAGAGAAAGACTTTCAGGGTGAAGCTGGGAACCAGAGCTTCGGAAACCCCCTCACTGTCACAGCCTTTCCAGGATTCTGCTTTGAAAATCAGGATGGAAGCTGGTTCCACAAGGGCACACCTCCAAAATGTACTCACATAATCCTCCTCTAGGGCTCTTTTTGTAGCAGGAACTCCTTTGCATATTAGGCGACACACCCCTAATGTAGCCAGTCCTCCAAGAGCTTGCAAGTAGCCCCTGTAAGGAGAGCTCTGTAAGCTCTTGGAGGATCGGCTACATTAGGGGGGGGGTCGCCTAACTAATATGCAAAGGAGTTCCTGCTACAAAAAGAGCCCTGCGTCCAATTCACAAAATGTTTTTGCATTTTTTAAAAAGGAAGTTTCCTTTTTGAAAGTCTAAAAATTCGTAGACCGGGGGAAAGCAAATAAGAAAGCAGACATTTTGCCTAAAGCTGGGGAGTACGCTACATCCAAGCTGAAAAAATATCCGAAAAATACGTTGTTGGTATTTTCCAGCTATTCTTTCAGTCGGATATAGATGCGGGTATTTTTTTTCAGCTATGCAAAATGGCCAAGCTCCAAAACTCCCGAAAATATTTGGGATTTTTAGGAACACTAAATAATTGAAGTTAACGGGTGTTTAAAGAGATTACAGTCCCTTTAAACGTCTTCTGGGTGAACTCACCGCTTGGAGGAGGTGTTTAAAGGGACTTCCAGCCCTTCAAACAATGGGATTCATAAATAAATAAATCTCCTTTAAACAATGGGATAAATAAATGAACACCTTCACAGTTCACTCACAGCTTGGAGAAGGGGCTGCGATCTCTTCAAACACCTTTCCCCCACCTCCATTGAAGCCAATGGAGGATGGGGGCACCTTCTTTGGGAGCCCACAGAATTGGAGCCCTGGTCCAATCGTTTTGAAACTTGGGGGGGGGAGGCTTGAGGAGTGGCACCAGCAACTTATGCTGCAAATCTGGTGCCTCTGCCGTAAAACAAATTCGCCCCCAGAGCTCCCTGGATCAATTCTCCATTATACTCTATGGGGACCATTGGCTATAATGGTCCCTACAGGGTATAATGGAGTCGGGAAAAATTGGGATTTCTGAAAAATGCCTTTGATCATTTATTCCCTTCCAAAAGCAAAAAAGAAAAAAGAAAAAAAACCTGCCCTAACCTGGATGGCCCAGGCCAGCCTGATCTCGTCAGATCTTGGAAGCTAAGCAGGGTCGGCCCTGGTCAATACTTGGATGGGAGACCACCAAGGAAGTCCAGCGTCACTACGCAGAGGCAGGCCATGGCCAACCACCTCTTTTCCTGAAAACCCGGTGGGGTCACTATAAGTCACCTGTGATTTGAAGGCACTTTGCACCATCACCAAAAGTAAAAATAAGGAGTATAATAAAGCCTACTCATGGGCAACGCTTTCATTTAAGCCTGTTTCCTCAACATTAAAGGTAAAGGTTCCCTTGCTCGAAAGCCAGTCGATTCCGACTCTAGGGATGCGGTGCTCATCTCCGTTTCCAAGCCGAAGAGCCAGCGCTGTCCGAAGACGTTTCCGTGGTCATGTGGCCGGCATGACTAAACACCAAGGTGCACGGAACGCTGTTACCTTCCCACCGGAGTGGTACCTATTTATCTACTTGCAATTTCTTGCTTTCGAACTGCTAGGTTGGCAGGAGCTGGAACTAGAGACGGGAGCTCACTCCGTCATGCGGCACCCTGGGTCTTGAACTGCTGAACTACTGACCTTCCACAGCCTGCAGTTCAGCGTCTTAACCACTTGAGCCACCGCAGCTCCTTCCTCAACATTACCCAGACTGATTTTATATCGCGGGAATGGTGGTAAAAAGCAGCTCGGAGTTTTGGGAGGAAACATTCCGGGCTGTAATATACGGAGTTAAACTGTGCACTAAAGTTTGAGTCCAGGGGCACCTTTAAAGGCCAACAAAGTTTAATTCTGGGTATAAGCGTTCTTGTTTTTGTTTTTAATAATAAGTTTTTAGAATACACAAAGATGGGGAAAGGGGAGGGGGCAGGGAAAAGAACAAAAGTAGTAATTTTCTGCATAGAACTTTCCTCTACTTATCATTTCATATTATACAGAGACAGACCGTGAGGTTCTAAAAGTTTATGAAAGCTTCTTGATATTATGATATCAGAAAGCTCGTATCTTTATATTTCTCTCTTATCCAATAATAAAATGGGGTCCATAGTCCGACAAAGTCTTCTTCCATTTGCCCAACAGCAGAAACTCATGAGGATTGGCTACATTAGGGGTGTGGGGCCTAACATGCAAAGGAGTTCCTGCTACAAAAAAGCCCTGGGTTTGACAACAAACAAGGTAAACAGAATAACAAGCAAAAGGTGGGTGTGGCTGGATGACCACACTTCTGGTAACATGGGGGTGCGGCCTAATGTGGTAATGAGGTGTGCTGTCAGGGGTGTGGACTAATATGCTAATGAGTTCCTGCTGTTGGGTGTGGCCTATTATGCTAATGAGTTCCTGCTGGGCTTTTTCTACAAAAAGAGCCCTGACTATATTCATATACAAGTTTACTTTCTTCCTCGGCCTCTTGAATTTGTTAGATACCTGTACTGTTTGTTGGCTCTTTGTACATAGTTAGGTTATTTGCTCATTGTACCTGCATAGTCCAAGTGTGGTGTCACTTGTTACCTAGCCGGTTACTATTTTACCTGTACTTCATTTATTGAAAATTCTAATAAAACATGTGTGTGTTTTTTTGGGGGGGGGGAGAAGATGAGGCAAGACAGTGGTGCCCACAGTGTCAGTCTGTGTGGCTCGCGACCTGGTGCCTGACATAGCCAGTGCAGAATAATACCCGCCCACCCCCCATCGGATGTGTGTGTTTCCAGCCCGTCTTATGTGTGTAAGCTAAACCCGTACCGTAAACTGCTGCAACTGCTGGTCACTTGGCCTCGGGTGTCATATCCCACGACAAATCCACGCTGCTTGAAGTCTGGAAAACACTTCTCGAGGTATTTGTACATCCCCTGCAAAAAAAGGAGATAAAGGCGGCTTCGTGAATTTATTTATTTATTTATTTATTTATATTTACATTTATACCCCGCCCAACCCCGAAGGCTCAGGGCAGCTTACAGGGCACTAAGTGCCGGGTTAAAACAATACAATATGATTTAAAACAATAAATTACAATAAAATATGAACAATTTACAACAAATTACCAACAAGTTCCAAACGAGAAAAGAGAGATCTTATCTCACATAGCTACCCTTGATCTTATCCTAGAGCCGTGTTTGGTGCTACGTTCCACCCTTAGGGGCCAGGCAATCCGATGTTAATTCGATGTTAATTCGCTGGGGCTGAGCAGTGGCGGCGGCTCCTATCCAAAGGCCTGGCGGAAGAGCTCCGTCTTGCAGGCCCTGCAAAACTGAGAGAGGTCCCGCAGGGCCCGGATCTCCTCTGGGAGCTCCTTCCACCAGGTAGGAGCCGCCACCGAAAACGCCCCAGCCCTAGTCACAGCAAGTTTAGCTTCTCTCGGGCCTGGAATTTCCAGGAGATGTTGCCCTCCCGACCGAAGTGCCCTTGGGGGAACATATGGAGAAAGGCGGTCCCTCAGGCCTGCTTGCTTGGTTATTTGTTTATTATTTGCATTTATATCCCGCCCCATCCCGTGGGCGGGCTCAGGGCGGGTAACATCATTAGAACAAGTACAATTTCAGTTTAAGACATTGAACATTAAAACACGATAAAGCATTATAACAATCTGGGGTCATTTCCTGCAGGAGCGCACAGGAGCGGAGCTCCGGCAGTAAAGAGCCCAGGGGGCGGGCACATGCAACAAGCCCCGCCCCCTGCTCCCAGCAGCCCTCAGTCAGAGCAAGAAGCAGCCAGGTAAGTTGCAGAGCCCCCACCCGGCCCCCCAGTCCAAAACAGTCCAGTGGCACCTTTAAGACCAAGTTTTATTCAGGTACAAGCTCTCCCTCCTCTGTGAGGGCAGATCTGCAAGTCCCCCCCCCCAATATCTAGCAATCCAGAACAGTCCAGTGGAGCCTGAGCGGTGGGTGTTGCCTTCTGCCACACTTCCTGTGATGTCAGGGGTGTGGCATATGCAAATACATTATGCTAATGAGTTATGCTAATGAGCTCCTGACCCTCTTTTTCTACGAAATGACCCCTGAAAACGGCTAACCACACTTTCTGAATAGCAGACACTGCGCTCCCTGCTATCAAGTCAATTGGCGAACTGCGTGAGAGATGTGGCAATTTTTCTCTTTATAGTGTCAAGAACTGACTTTTATTTTCACTTTATTGGGGGGGCGGCGGTGAGAAGCAGTGGATGAACAGCTAATGGCTGTTAAATCTAGAAAAAGGGATTTTCCCAACGGTTAATTACTGAGGGTAGTCTACTGCAGCAGATTCCAACAGGAGTCTTATGACATCTTACGGGTCAGCGGAGCTCTTGTGCCCTGAAGCCCACTTTGGCAGATGATGGAACCAGCTCCTCAGTTGGCAAGCGCACAGATGCACACATTATTGTAGAGGAAATCATGTCAATAACGGGTTCAAAAAGTCATGAAATGCAAGTGGCGCAGGAGAGAACATTTCTATGCAGAACTGAGATGCAACCGAGAGACGCATAAGTATTTCAAGAGGCCCTCAAAATATTTCAGTAGAGATTTTGCCTTCTGCACATCCAATACTGTCTTTTTCATTCTTTTAAAAAAAAACATTTTATTGAACATTTTGATGTTTATAGCAATAATAAAAGAAGCAGAATGCAGGGGGTTGGACTAGACGACCTGCAAGGTCCCTTCCAACTCTAACATTCTATGATTCTATGAAATAAAATTCACTACAGACTATTTCGTCACGACATACATGTTTACAATATTAACACTCATTCTACAGTAGGGCAATACATTTACTGCTTCTGTTATTGTCAAATGAATCCGGGTTTTCTCAATCAAAACAACAGTTTTCCAGAAAGGGGTACCGTTTCTCCAGGTGATCAGAGTTAGCCAAAGGTTTAGTGTGTGTGTGCAAGGAAAAGGATTGTTGTCCTTTCCTTTTGGAAAAGAGAGAGCTCCGTTTTCCAGCGTGCCCGGGGTTCGGAGCCACAGGTTGCCGTGAGCCAGGTCAGCACGGTCATGGGTTCCAAACCCGACTGCTGACTAAGCCCCCGGCCCTTCAGCCGACACAAATCTCAATCACGGGACTGTCGCCCGGCGAGTCAGCAGGCTTATCTGGCGATGCCCTGCAGTGCCCTCGGTACCAGCCTCCTCCCTGATCGCCCTCACCGCCTCGTGGGTTTAACTGGGGTGCCGTGAAAGGCACACATCGCTTCACACCGTTTCTTTGTCTGTAGGAGCGCAGCTAGATGGAACAGGTTCTGCCCAACACAAACCCAGAAAGTTCAGTGACGGCTCCGGGGCTTTTTTTGTAGAAAAAGCCCAGCAGGAACTCATTGGCATAATAGGCCACACCCCTGACAGCACAGCTCATTCACATATTAGGCCACACCCCCATGTCACCAGAAGTGTGGTCATCCAGCCACACCCACCTTTTGCTTCTTATGCCAATTTGGGAGCCACCCGGAACTCAGTTCCTGTGCGTTCCTGCCCAAAAATAGCCCTGGACGGCTCGGTGCCAGCACAGTCGCTGGTAGGTAGTTATGCTAATGAGTTATGCTAATGAGCTCCTGCACCTCTTTTTCTACAAAATGACCCCTGCATGATAGTATTAACATTGTATAAAGAAAAAAAATGTTTTCTTATTCTTTTCTTACGTTTCTGGTTTATATGTTTTCCTTCCTAGCCCTATAGATAGGACATAATGGAAATATACATGGAAATATATTATGTCGAAGTATTGATGATTTTACCATATTTTGATTTGCTACGATACTCTTTTGCTAAGATACTCGTCCATGTTTTATGTGTTCAACAAATGACGTTTTATGCTTCTCACCTTCCCCTTTCTCCTTTTTCATTCTGTATCCCCTTAAATAGTAAAACAAAAATTGACCCCCCCACACACACCCAGACGCCTACCTACCAGCGACTGTGCTGGCACCGAGCCGTCCAGGGCTATTTTTGGGCAGGAACGCACAGGAACGGAGTTCCGGCTGGCTCCCAAGTTGGCCACGCCCAGCAGGAACTCATTAGCATAACAGGCCACACCCAACAGCAGAGACTCATTAGGATTGGCTACATTAGAGGTGTGTGGCCTAACATGCAAAGGGGTTCCTGCTACAAAAAAGCCCTGGGTTTTGACAACAAACAAGGTAAAGAGAATAAGAAGCAGGGGGAGCTTGTACCTGAATAAAACTTGGTCTTAAAGGTGCCACTGGACTGTTTTGGACCTGGGGGGACGGGGGGTGTTCTGCAACTTACCTGGCTGCTTCTTGCTCTGACTGAGGACTGCTGGGAGCAGGGGCCCGCCCCCTGGGCTCTTTACTGCCGGAGCTCCGCTCCTGTGCGCTCCTGCAGGAAATGACCCCTGCTATCATGTAATAATTAGTAAATATGTAACTATAAAAGAGTAATGAATATAACTACGAGAAGATAAATGGTAGCATATAGCAAGATGGAACAGTTGTTGCCCAACACAAACCCAGAAAGTTCAGCGACGGCTTGGTGCCCGCACAGTTGCTGGTCGGTAGGTGTGAGTCAAATGTTATGCAGGTTTCTATGATACCAACTCTGCACACGTTCAGCACTGAACTTGAAAGAAAATGGGAAGAATCCTTCCCTGGAAGTAAGCCTCACTGAATACATCTGAGCAAACCTGATTGCTCTCTAAGTTAGTCTTTTAAGGTGACGGCAGACTCCTGTTTATTTCACTCCAACAGACTTAACACAGCTGCCCCACTGGAATTAAGCTGAAAAGATTTGCCCACCACCAACCAGGGGGATTGGGAAAAGGGCAGCAAATCAGAAGACGGTAAGGGACCAAAGCTCACCTCCCCAATCACACGTCAGCCTATCAGACGCAACCCAAAATGCTAGAAAGCACAGTGCGGGTCAATTCGGTTCTCTGAATTCCCAGGTTTCGTTTTAAGAAGAATAGAAGAAGAGATTGGATTTATACCCCGCCCTTCACTACCCAAAGGAGCCTCAGAGAGGCTGACAAACTCCTTTCCCTTCCCCTCCCCACAACAGACACCCTGTGAGGCAGGTGGGGCTGAGAGAGCTCTGACAGAAACTGCTCTTTTTCAAGAACAGCTCTTATCAGAACTATGGCTTGCCCAAGGTCACCCAGCAGCTGCATGTGGAGGAGTGGGGTTCTCCCAGATTAGAGTCTGCGCTCCTAACCACTACACCAAACTGGCTTTAAGTAATCTATATCCGAGTACGGTTTATAAAAATAAATCTGTAGCCCCTTTTGTTGGCAGGGATCACCATTCCCTTATTATCTGCGCAAGGCCAAGGGCTAGAGACTTACTTTGTTTGAAAAAAAAGGGGGAAAGTGAGGATTCAGAAAAGCAGAGAGACCGACTGTTCTAATGTTCTAAAGATAAATAATTTGCCTATTTAAAGAACAGAACCCCCCCCAAAACCCTGATATTAGAAGAAGAAGAGATTGGATTTATACCCCGCCCTTCACTTGGGAGTCTCAGAGCGGCTTACAAACTCCTTTCCCTTCCCCTCTCCACAACAGACACCCTGTGAGGTAGGCAGGGCTGAGAGAACTCTGACACAAACTGCTCTTTCAGGAACAGCTGTGCCAGAGCTTGTGACTGACTCAAGGTCACATCAGCAGGTGAAAGTGGAGGAGTGGGGAATCAAACCCAGTTCTCCCAGATTAGAGTCCGCGCACTTAACCACTACACCAAACTGGGATGGGGAGTGATTGCCCGGGGACTGGAGCAAGGAAAATGCGGTGAAACTTGCCATTTGGATGCCCTCTTGCCCCTATGCTGTACTGGCAACCACAATGGAGAAACCACTCAAGTCCACCCCTAGGTGGGAAACACCCTATGAGTCTGACTGGAACCTGCAAGACCCACAACAGCAGACAGAAGATGACCTGTGTCATAAGGTGAAAAAAGAACAGCAGATCCTCTGTCTGCTTCTGACTCAGACTATTGAGGGAGGGACAATTCATGCGAGGATTAACAGTACTGTCCGATGCAGAGGAACTCCATTCTAATTCGTTCTGCATGGAATTGCACTCTGACTGCGTTCAGGTTTAAAGTCAGAGTGATTCAGTGTGAGCATGAGAGCAAAGTGGTGCCCTTGAACACCTGGGAATATGACAGTGTGGTGTAGTGGCTGGAAATCCTTAGAGGGGAGCCGGTTCACACGTGAAGCTGCCTTCTACTGGATCAGACCCTGGATCCATCCAGGTCAGTAGTGTCTACTCAGACAGGCAGAAGCTCTCCAAGATCTCAGACAGAGTCAGCCTCATGGCCAGGATTGTTTAAATAGGGGGGCTGTCACGGCTCAGGTGGGGTGTCACCTGATGCTGCCACCACTCTGGTTCCAGGCTCCCATGAAAAAGCCCAGAGCCACCCTCCCAAGACCTTCAGACCTCCCTTTTGGCCGAATAATAGGCGTGAGGACCAGACAGAGTGAACAATGCAAATAGTTTATTTTATAAGAGGTCAAACAAGCAAGGTGCAGCATAATAACACTAAGTGGGTGAAAAGAAAAGAAATCAAATGCCTTAACGCGTCTAAAGATATACTGCCCCTAGCTCACTATTCCAAGTGACACTAGACTACTCACCCTTCCGTCAGGATGAGGGTCTCTCCCCCACAGCAGCCTCCCTTCTGGCTCTGCCCTCTGGGAAGAACAGCTTTTCCTGCTGCACCAGGTCTTTTATTCCAAGCCCTCCTCTTTTCCTATTGGTCAATTTTGGCTCCAAAACCTCTCAGGGGCTTCTGGGAGTTGGAGGCCCAGCCTCACCTACTGCTAGCCAGGCTCCCTGGGCCTAGTAGGCCTCTGGTGGCACAGCCCAGATCATGACAGGAGCCCTCAATTGGGTGGTCAAGGTCAACCACCAAATGATCTGTAGCAATAATGTGTCCAATGAATTTAGTACTAGACTGGCAAAAATGGCACTTGGCTAATGACATCTTGAGACCACATACTGGTTCAGGTTCAGGTTTCAGTTTATTGCCTTTAGCCATAGGCCATTACAATGACAGAACAATAGAACAATAACATCTGTATAAACTTCTAAAACCAGAAGAATTAAAAACTAAGTTAAGACACAATAAAATATAATAATTCCATCTCTCCCATCCAGACTTTCGTTGATAAGCTATGGTACTGCTACTATTTTCTTCTGAATTTTCTCTGCAGCGAGGGCAAAGAGGGCCCTATCAATACCTTGTGGCTAAGAGCCACGGATGGACCTCTGCTCCATATGCCTATCTAATTCCCTCTTGAAGCCGTCCATGCTTGTAGCTACCACCATATCCTGGGGCAGGGTGTAAGCTTCCAAGAGTCCAGGCTCCCTTTGTCAGTCACCTCCAAAATCATATTGGTCCTTAAGGTGCTACTGGAAGTTTTTCGTCATCTTCTGGGCGTGGAACAGTGGTCACTGAGGGTGTGGAGGGGGAGGTGTGAGGTTCTTGCTTATAGGGGAAACGGTTTTACCTTTAAACACGCTCTGAGTACATAAACTTGGTAGTTTTCTGCTGCCACCAGGAATTAAAAATCCCAAATCTCTCCCTTTTGGTAGGAGGACCTAGGGTCTGGGCACTTCGGAGGACTATGTGGCCCTGAGGAAGGACTGTACTGATTT
>NW_015169317.1:58856-82629 GCF_001447785.1 Gekko japonicus
ACACAGATTCCTCTCAGAACATCTCCTCCCACACTCTCAGTCATCAGCCAATCAAAATACACTTGTCTCCCTCTATCACTCTCCATAAATTACTGCAGTCAAACTAAACATTTAAAGGAACACACACACCAAAACATGGAATCATTACAGGAGGTATTTGTGTATTTCCTGCATTGTGCAGGGGGTTGGACTAGATGACCGTGGAGGTCCCTTCCAGCTCTATGATTCTATGTTCTACTGCCGACCAACATGTCTGCACACTGAAATTAATACTACAGCAGAAGACAGCAAGGGAAGCAGATGAGCACACGGTCAGTTGCCTCCGCACTTTCTGTGTTTAAGTAAGGGATGGTTGGAGGACACACAGTACAGAAATCTTGCTGAATCTGAATAGTTTGGGAGCTGATTGATTCCCGAATGGAAGACCACCTGAAAATCCGACACAAGCCATCTTGACTTCCATGACTGCAGGAAGGCAGGAAACACCTGCAGTAAATCAATCATGCCTTCCTTCTACAAAACACATGGCAGTGTGTGTGTGGAGTTCTCTGGAAGCCCAACTCCAGCAGCAACTGGTCTCCCAATCTCCTTCGTTGTGTCCAGTGCTACAGACTCTGCTGCAGTGCTTGACATCCTGTGGGCACATTCTTGTGAGCAAAAATTCTACTTGGTGAGCTACGGGCCTTAAAGCTGTGAGCCAGCGATTTGGCTACTGCATCAATTAGTTTGCTCTGGAGCCATCCTTCCTGAGCGAAGACAGAAATGTGTGAGCCGGAGGCTAAAAAACTGTGAGCTGGCTCACACTAACTCAGCATAGAGGGAACACTGTCCCACCTCAGTCGTCTGTTTTCTAAACAGAAAAGTCCCAGACTCTTTCAGCCATTCCTCACAGGGCTCCAACCTCGTAATCATCTTGGTTTCCCTCCTCTGTACTCCTTCCAGCTTTTCTGGATTTACCATTCTTTGCCTTAAAGTAAAGGTAAAGGTTCCCTTGCTCAAAAGCCAGTCAAATCCGACTCTAGGGATGCGGTGCTCATCTCCGTTTCAAAGCCGAAGAGCCAGCGCTGACCGAAGACATTTCCGTGGTCATGTGGCTGGCATGACTAAACCCCAAGGCGCACGGAATGCTGTTCCCTTCCCACCAAAGTGGTACCTATTTATCTACTTGCAATTTCTTGCTTTCGAACTGCTAGGTTGGCAGTTGCCTTAGTCCCGGTGAAAATATGGATCTGAAGTTAAAAAAAGCTGGTACAATATAACCAGCAAGCATCTGTTAAAAATAAGCATTCCAGTTCAGGAGCAGAACTGGTTTCACCCACATCCCGATCATGACTGCAAAGTGGCCAAAAATAGTGTTTCATGTCAACAAACGGTATGGGACGTAACCCACAGAACGGGCAAAACAACACTGGCCGAAATTCCCCAGTGTCTCAGCTGAAGCTGCCAAGAATGTGCATTGCTATTCAGCCAATCCAAAGTTTCCCCCGGCTTCCAGCAGACCAAAACACAAAGCCTGCACGTGCTACCCAGGCTGGGAGAGCGTGAACAGCTCCAAAGTCAATAGAGCGCACAAGTCAAAAGTGAAAAGAGACGTTTCCTTCCTTGGCAGGCCCTTAAGACAGTCCCTTCGCTCCTTAAAAGCTGGCTGCACTACGCCCAGTTCAAATGTTTTGAGCATATTTTTGACAGAGCATTTCTAAGCATGTCGAGCAGCCTTGCTCACAGACCCCCTTTTTATGATTTCTCGTGTAAACCTTTTGGAAAAAAAAACCTGCCTTATTCATTCCTAATGCTGACTTGAAGGTTTTTAGCATCTTAGTCCATTAGGGCCACAAAAGAGTTTGCTCGCGCAAACGGGAGAATCGCAGTTTTTGCATGCCTTGTGCGCCAAACAGCACAAACCAAAAAAGACCCTCCCCGGAAAGTATGGGTGACACCAACCAAGCCAAGATATAGAGGGTCACAAAGGCAGTACATGGGAAACTGCTCCACATAAATGGCAATACACAAAACCAAACAAGTAGGAAAACCAACATACAACAAGTACCATGCACAGATGATTATAACATATCACAAATAATTTTATATTTTTTGAAAAATATTTTTACAATAATTTCTACATATATAATAAATCATCTTAATCGAAAATATCAAAACTCATCTCCAAGATGATTTTTGCAAGGCTAAAGAGTGACTGAACGTGCTTTTCACTTTGGAGGAGGCTTGAAGGGTGTCTGTTGTGGGGAGGGGAAGGGAACGGAGTTTGTAAGCAGCTCTGAGACTCTGAGTGAAGGACGGAGTATAAATCATAGAATCACAGAATCATAGAACGTTAGAGTTGGAAGGGACCTTGCAGGTCATCCAGTCCAACCCCCTACACTCTGCAGGAGCATAGCTGAGAGATAGCCCTACATACCTACAACATACCCAGAAGATGGTCCTCCACTCTGTTGGAGGAAGACACAAGCACATGTTATAAAGAGACTTTAAGGAGTCCTCCCTTTTGAAACTTTTATTTAACAGAGGAGGACTATTATTAAAGGTTGTACAATAGCTTTTGAGATTCTTCCACATAAATGGCAGCAGACACGAATCCAGTTGGGCTGTTTCCACACAGATGTGTCCCTCTGCCTTGGCTTCCTTACTGCATCACTGTTTTCATGCACCTAACGATGTCCTCTATTCATTCTGGTTCCATGTTCCCACCCCAATGAGCTGCAATCATTTCTAAACCTGATTGGATGTGATCTTTTTTGGAAAGACCAATCTCGAACACCTTTGAAGAAGAAGAAGAGTTGGATTTATACACCGCCCTTCAATCGAAATCTCAGAGCCAGTTTGGAGTAGTGGTTAAGTGCCCGGACTCTAATCTGGGAGAGCCGGGTTTGATTCCCCACTCCTCCACTCGCAGCTGACCTCCCGAGGCAGACTGTTCCACTGCTCAACCACTCTTACAGTTAGGAAGTTTCTCCTGATATTTAGCCGGTAACGACTCCCTTGTAATTTCCACCCATTAGATCTAGTCTTGCAATCCGGAGCAAGAGAGAATAGATCTGCTCCATCTTCTACATGACAGCCCTTCAGATACTTGAAGACTGCAATCGTGTCCCCTCTAAGCCTTCTCTTTCCCAGGCTAAACATACCCGACTCTTTCAGCCTTTCCTCCTAAGACTTGGATTCAAACCCTCTCACCATCCTGGATGCCCTCCAATCTCCTCCTCCTCCCCACAACACACAACACACCCTGTAAGGTAGGCGGGGCTGAGAGAGCTCTTTGAGAACTACTGTTGCGAGAACAGCTCTGAGAGAACTGCAGCTTGCCCAAGGTCACCCAGCTGGCTGCATGTGGAGGAGTGGGGAATCAAACCCGGTTCTCCCAGATTACAGTCTGCGCTCCTAACCACTACACCAAACTGGCACTACTTGGACAGCAAAGTGCACATTTGTTCAGTTTTTCCACCCACAACGGTGCCATTTTCCTGACTTCTGGCCTGATGGCAGCCATTTTTTTAAATGTATTTATTTATTTATTTAGACTTCTAACCCATCCTGCCCCACACTGCGACGCTCAGGGCAGGTAACAATAGGTTAAAACCGGTATCATGGTTAATTATTAAAACAATTTAACATAATCACAATCAAAAGAAAAGCAGACGGCGATACAGGTGCAGATAAAGTTTATCTAGGAGAGGTTGTGCAAGCTGTGTGTCTGTAAAAAGCTGCAACACAATGCAATGGATGGAGGGATGGGGGAGAGGACTGGGGGAAGCCAAATTAGGTGGAGACTTCACTGCCTCAACCGTATGCCTGGCGGAACATTTCTGTTTTGCAGGCCCCGTGGAACTGCGTTAGGTCCCGCTGGGCCCAGATCTCATCTGGAAGAGTGTTCCACCAGACTGGGAGCAGAGCCTCATTTCAAAAAGGAGGTGGACTGAATGGAGCAACGAGGATGATCCGGGGGCCTGGAGACCAAGCCCTAAGAAGAAAGGCTGAGGGACTTGGGAATGTCCAGTCTGGAGAAGAGAAGGTTGAGGGGGGACACGATTGCTCTCTTGAAGTCTTTGAAGGGCTGCCACTTAGAAATCAACCCTGACTGTTCCCTGGAAGGCCAGAGACTGAAGCTGAAGCTCAAATACTTTGGCCGCCAAATGAGAAGGGAGCACTCACTGGAGAAGACCCTGAGGCTGGGAAAGACTGAAGGTCAAAGAAGAAGGGGGCGGCAAAGGGTGAGAAGGTTAGACAGTGTTATCCATGCAATGGACGTGAAATTAAGCAAACTCCAGAGGACGGCGGAAGACAGGAGGGCCTGGCGTGATGTGGTCCATGGGGTCACAAAGAGTAGGACTCGACTGTGTGACTGAACAACTAGAACAACACTTAGAGGAGGGCAGGGAGTTGTTCCTGTTAGCAGCCGAGGAGAGGACTCGCAACAATGGGTTTAAATTAAGCAGGGGTCATTTCCTGCAGGAGCACACAGGAGCAGAGCTCCGGCAGTAAAGAGCCCAGGGGGCGGGCACATGCAACAAGACCCACCCACTGCTCCCAGCAGCCTCAGTCAGAGCAAGAAGCAGCCAGGTAAGCTGCAGAGCCTCCCCGGCCCTCTGGTCCAAAACAGTCCAGTGGCACCTTTAAGACCAAGTTTTATTCAGCTACAAGCTCTCCCTCCTCTGCGAGGACAGATCTGCACGTTCCCCCCCAATAGCTAGCAACCCAAAACAGTCCCGTGGAGCCTGAGCAGTGAGTGTTGCCTTCTGACACACTTCCGGTGATGTCAGGGGGCGTGACCTATGCAAATGTTATGCTAATGAGTTATGCTAGTGAGTTCCTGCACCGCTTTTTCTACAGAATGACCCCTGCGTTTTAGCAAATTGGTCCAATGGACCCTGCGAATTACAATTGCCCCAAACTGCCCGTGCAGACTTAAGCAAGCGAAAAACGTTTCGTTTCCTGGCCTAAACCGTTATGTAGCTTTTGCTCCCAGCAGGGCAACTCCCACGCAGGGAAGCGAGAAGTTTTACTTTTTAAAACAGGGCTGCAATGTTTTATCTATTTAATTCATTTGTATCCCACCTTTCTCCCCAATTGGGGGGCCCCAAAGCAGCCAACATCATTCGCCTCTCCTCCATTTCATCCTCCTCCCGACCAAGACTCCCTCTAAGCTGTGGAGTCCTGTGAGCAAAAATTCTACTTTGTGAGCTCCTGGCATTAAAAGTTGCAAGCGAGCGATTTGGCTGCTGCATACATTAGTTTGCTCCGGAGCCACATCCTTCCTGAGCTAAGACAGAAATGGGTGAGCAGGGGGCTAAAAAGGTGTGAGCTAGCTCAAACTAACTCGGCTTAGAGGGAACACTGCTTGTGACTGAGCCATTTGGCCGCTGCATAAATCAGTCTGCTCCGGAGCCACATCCTTCCTGAGCGAAGACAGAAATGGGTGAGCCGGAGGCTAAAAAATTGTAAGCTAGCTCACACTAACTCAGCTTAGAGGGAACAGTGCTCCTGACAACCCTGTGAGGCAGGTTAGGCGGAGAGCGTGTGACTGGCCCAAGGTCACCCAGCAAGCTTCCATGGCACGAGTGGGGATATTAGCCCGTCACTCTTAACCTCTACACCACACTGGCAACATTTTGAGGGATGGCTAGCAGCACGTGTCTTGGGCGGGTCACTGCTCATTACCGGGAGTCTACACCACCTGCGCGATGCTCTCCGGAACTCACCTGCGTAGACTGAATCACAGTCAGGTCGTTGATGTAGCAAAAACCGGCCCCCATGGCAGAGCGCAACCCGGCAGTCCCAAACGTAAGTCTGCGGCACAGGCGGTCCCGGAGCTCTTTATTCCTCCCATTTCGCAGCAGATTTTCAATTTGCTCTTTTGTTTTGGGATTCTGAAAGAGAATAAAATATTGATAACTTTTAGAATCACAGAGATGAACAATCTTGACCATTACCACCCCCACTCCAGCAAACGGGTGTGGTAAATAAGAACCCAGAAATTTAATTATTCTGACGTTTATAACCTACCACGTACACACTTCTTTTCATCTGCATGGATTCACAAAATGGAATACAATAACCTTAACATCCACAACATGTGACAAAAAACAAAAGGCGCACGCGCGCGCAAAAGAAACAGCCGTGAAAGCGAACATAACCAGCAAAATCAATAAAGACACCGGCAACAGTCTTCAATTTAAAAACTGAAAACAACAGAAGAACCCCCAGTGATCTCCACAGGAAGGGTATTCCGGGCTTTGGGGGCCACAGCCGAAAAGGCCTTGCCCTGTTGTTGTGCAGTGGGTTCGATGCATCGAATGATCAGGAAACAGAGTGATAGTCAGCACGTTTACTCGTACACAACATAACATAAGATAATACTGGACGGTCGGCCAACTATATACAGTCCCCTTCGCCCACCCACAGGTCCTATTGGAGGGTTTAAACTTCCCGCCAGAGTTCCTATTGGTGACCACTAGAGGTTTCAGGATCCTAGCCCCTATTGTCTTTGAGAACCTAGCTCTGGTATGAAACGCTGGCGCCTGGTGGCAGTCAGCGGACATCACACCTGTGTAACCATTCACCGTACCCTGCATGCTGGGGGGGGGGGCACAAGGCCAGGCCACCAAGTAGGGCCGCCAACTCTGGGTCGGGAAATTCTTGGATATTTGGGGGCGGAGCCTAGGGAGGGCAGCACTATGGGGGAGGAAGTCTAGCAGCAGTGTGATGCCATAGAGTGTACCCTCCAAAGCTACCGTTTTCTCTGTACTCAGTTCTAATTCCAGGAGAGCTCCTCCCCCCCACCTGAAGATTCAGAACCCTATCTTGAAGGATTGGGTTGCCAGCTCCGGGTCAGGAAATACCTGGGAGTTTTGAGGGTGGAGCTCGAGGGGGGTGGAGTTTGGGGCATAAAGCCATAGAGTCCAACTTCTAAAGCGGCCATTTTCTCCAGGGGAACTGATCTCTGTCGCCTGGAGAGCCGTTGTAATCCCAGGAGATCTCCAGCCCACCACCTGGAGGGTTCCAGCCACAAATGGACGACAGTGACTCAACCAAGGGTGCACCCCACCAATGTGCACTGTGCAAAAATGATTCTAGTCCAATTACAGTCCACAAATTTGCTTCTTCTTCTTCTTTTGTTTCTTTATTTTACGTCATGCAGTGCTGCTGCTGCTGCTGCTGCTTCCCACAATGGCCATGCGACTACAGATTTCCTGGGTAAACCATCTGTTTCCCATGACGCTTCGTCAGGTCGCTTTATACTTGGAGCCCATGCCCAAGAATGGTTGCATGGCAATTGTTGGAAGCAGCAACGGCAGCAGCACTGCATGACGTAAAATAAAGCAACAATGGGGTGCAACCTCAAATTCGTGGGCTGTAATTGGGAGTAGAATCATTTTTGCACAGTGAACATTGGTGGGGTGCAACCTTGGTGGAGTCACTGTCGTCCATTTGTGCCTGGAACCACCTGGAGGTTGGCAACCTTAGCGAAGGCAGCTCTAAATCCATAGATAGAGGTTGACATGGGTTTGGCGGGCAGAGCAGCCAGTTCTTGAAAGGCCAGAATCTGGCGGGGGGGGTGGAGCCCTACCCACTCATGGTGAGGCCAGAGGGGCCAAACAGCAGAGGCCTGGGGAGGACAAGTGACCAGGAAAAGAGGTTAAAAGGACATCGCTAACTAAAAATGTTCTAGATCAAGATGGGTCGCCCTGTTAGTCTGCCCACAGCATAGAAAACAGCAAGAATCCAGGAGCACCTTCAAGAGTAACGGTGCTGACGGCAGGGTGACTGTGACGTCCTGCTTATTGGGGAGACTGTTTCTCCTTTAAAACTCACTCTGTGTATTTGAACATAGTAGATTTCTGCTGCCACCAGGAATGAAAAAATCCAAATCTCTCTATTTTGGTAGGATGAGCCAGTGTCTGGGTGCTTCAGAGGACTATGTGGCCCTGAGGAAGGACTGTTCTGATTTCTGGGATAAATTTAAACAAATAACGATTTATTTATTAAAGAACAAAATAGATTTCTGGGTATTTTTGAACTGTTGTTGAAGAAAGAAAATATAACTGACAAGGCTTGGCGTCACCCACAGTTTCTCAGACACCAAAACTCAACTCTGACAGGCTTATCTCTCTCTCATATATATATATAGCCACACAGGCTGAACTCTCTTGCTCATATAGCCACACAGGCTAAACTCCTACTGCTTCCTCTGTCACCCAGATTCTCACAAAAACTCTCCATACTGGTCTCTTCAAGAACACAGAATCACCTCAGAGACATCTCTCCTCCCACACTCTCAGCTAGCAGCCCATCACATCACACTTATCTCCCTCTATCACTCTCCTTACATTACTGCAGTCGCACTAAACATTTAAAGAAACACACACACCAAAACATGAAATCGTTACAGTGATGCTCTATGGTTTGAGGCTGATTTTACCGGAGGAGAAGGAGAAAGGAGAAGGAGAGTGTCTCACGATTTTTTTTAGTCTTTAAGGTGCTACCAGACTCTTGCTCTTTTCTACTGCTACAAAAGTGCTCTATTAATTTAAATTACATGGCTATTCCACAGAGTAACAAGTCCGATGAAGCGATACCTCATCAATATACTTGATGACAGATCGACACAGATAAACCTATATCTAACCACAACACCTGTACACCAGAGCAATCTGGACATCACCAAGACATGAATAGCTATGGCACGATTATGCAGCCCGCTGAGCTAGCTCAAGCTGGTCACACACACCCTTGGCCACTGACTCTACCTGAACAGAACATTCATAAGTTTTTCAAGAGTCAAAGAAGGTACACCAGGTCACAAATGGTGTGTGGGGTGTCCACACAGATTAGAGAATGCACCATTTACACCCTTCCAAATGAACACGAGAGGAACCTGTGTTCCTGTTCCATTACAGAGAAGCATTTCCAAACCAGAACACATGGCATGCACACAGATATGCAGTCGAGTTAGGCAATTCGTGGTATGTAACTTGAAAACCTGAATTATTAGGAGATGTGTTTTGATTCTCTGGATGACGTCTTCCTGCTGACTGCTGACACATTCCCTTCTCCTCCCCCCGTTCAATGTCCTCCAAACCAGAACTGACAACAAAAGCAGAGTCAGACAGAAGCCAACACTGGCTGCATCCAGAAAGAAGTTGTTCCCTGGCTTGGACACCGATCCAGAGGAGGGTTTTTTGGAGTATCCACATGATATCCTCCAATTGTCCACTTTCTGCACTTTGCCCTGTTCTGCTGTGAACTTTCCCAAACCTGGTTTGGTACGATATTTTTTGAAAGATCTGTTAGAGCATGTTTGCACACTGCATGCATGGCTGGGAAGGTGTAGGTCCCAACCACATGAGCATCATTTTCCTTGCCTCAGCTCCCCCCTCCCCCCGCACATGCCGCCTTTTCCCCTACCACTGGACATCTTTGGGCTTTAAAAAAATTCCCAACTGAAATATTTCTACAGCATTATAATGCCTAGATCCTCTGAATTGCCTTCTTTTTAAAAAAAAATAAACAAATTTCGAACCCTTCTTATTGCAGAGACATGCCTTTCCCCTTATATCTCTGCAAGAAAAAGGGGTTAGAGACTTACTGTTGATTTTGAAATGGAGGCTAGGAATTCAGAGGACCTAACAAATAGATCATTCTAATATAAAACTATAACAATATGCTCACTGCCATTTTTAAAGCCCGCCCCCCAGGAAAAAAAAACCCCAACAGTTCCAGTACAGAAGGGAATGGCAGCTATGGCCAGGGAGGAGGGCTGAGGTGAGCAAAGTGTGCATGTGCTCCATTGTCACTGTGAACACCCCTGCATTCATAGCAACAACGGAAGCTGAACAGAAACTCGTCGCTATGAAAACGCATCACTGAAGCTCGTAAATGCCTGGAAGTCACACCCTGGGACTAGAAAACTACACACCCCAATCCAGAAGAACAGTGACAATCTGTCACCAGTCAAAGGTAAACGCATCCTCTAACCGTTCGTGCACAGATCACGTGTCACGTGTTATTAGATCACGTGTCATAGGCCTGACATCAGTTTCAAAACTCAGCCTTGTCTCATTAGACAAAAAAGGGTTGGGGATCCCAGGTCTAAGGCACATTAGCAGAACCCAAAGTCTTTGGCAGTAGCTGTTCTATGGAAAACAAAATTTGTGACTGTATCAATTGGGCTAGTTCGCACCCAGCACACCACTTAAACAAATCCACTTTGCTTATTCTCCATTTATTTTTGCCCACCCAACATCCACGCATTCAGTTTTCGAGCCGAACATCCTGTCTGATGAAAAGCTCCAGAGCTTTCAAAAGCTTCCACGCTTTTTTGGCGACGTACGCGGTCTGAAATCCTGGTGGCTCCCAATGAAAGGTATTACACGACACAGCCATGTTAACGATTCCCCCTTTACGGGATCCATATTTCTTTCATCAGAATCCTCACATGAATATGCATAATTCGTTTACACACCGCCCCGGGGGGTCTTTCGGAGGAAGCACGGAACAATTCATTCCAGTCCTCACATTGGCTCTGTTTCAAAAGCAAGACGTAACTTGTTCTGAGACGAGAGAGAGGAGAATATGGATCTCTTATGACAGGCTTGTACACAAACAGCATTTCCACTGTAAGACTCTCTGAAGGGTGTATGTAATCAAGACAAGGCCGCTGCATGTTTCCGCTTTCAAGTTTCAGCCAAGACTCTAAACTGGGTGGCTGATAAGCACAGACCGATCTGTAGCGCAATTTGTACTACACAATTAATTTACAAAGAGTCGGACTCGACTGTGCGACTGAACAACAACAACGCGGTCTGAAATCCTGGTGGCTCCCAATAAAAGGTATTACACGACACAGCCATGTTAACGATTCCCCCTTTACGGGATCCATATTTCTTTCATCAGAATCCTCACATGAATATGCATAATTCGTTTACACACCGCCCCGGGGGGTCTTTCGGAGGAAGCACGGAACAATTCATTCCAGTCCTCACATTGGCTCCGTTTCAAAAGCAAGACGTAACTTGTTCTGAGACGAGAGAGAGGAGAATATGGATCTCTTATGACAGGCTTGTACACAAACAGCATTTGCACTGTAAGACTCTCTGAAGGGTGTATGTAATCAAGACAAGGCCGCTGCATGTTTCCGCTTTCAAGTTTCAGCCAAGACTCTAAACTGGGTGGCTGATAAGCACAGACCGATCTGTAGCGCAATTTGTACTACACAATTAATTTAGGTTCGGTGCGATTGCTCAACAATATAACATGCATAACGGAGTGCAGGTTGAGTCTGGAGCTTTCCTTTGCGGCACGCAGCATAAACCAGACTCCTTAACAGTGGTTTAAAAAAGGCAGTGGAATTCAAAGCCTCAGGGGTCAGCACGACTGACATTTACCACAAAGAGGTCAGCCAACGTAGGGTCCAGCAGTCACTGAGCACCGTACAGTTTGCAGAGCTTCGATATAGCAAGAGAAGGGGGATAGTCAAGTTACTCAGCCTACAGACACGGCTGACATTACGAACCACTCTGCGGAAGGGGGAAAACATGGGCAGCTTTGCTTCCTGTGTGAAGACAAAGGTTGGTCAACGCCGTCGGAACCAAATACCTGCATAGATGCAAGTCCTGTCGACTCCAGTGACTGAGCCCCTTGGATTTAAGGGAGTTTTGTCATACTGATGGCAAACGGAACTAAAGGAGGTTTAAATCCAGTCATATGTTCCCTACCCTATATCCTATTATGCCCCATGGGCAGCCGTCATTCTTAACAGTGCCTATGTTAATGCATCTATAGCTCTTCACCTGGACAAATATAAGGATTTAGGTATTTCTATTTAAATTTTTTTTGGGGGGCCCATAGGGGATTTTTTAAATTTGCTCTTCTAAAAACTACAACGAAATTAGGGAGTGGATCTACAACTATGGGAGAAAGTAAAGAAAACCCACTAAAACCCCAAGAGTTGGAGCTCATACATTGCTTATAAAAGTATTAGCTTAACAATATAAAAATTGCTTTTCTTGACACTGAGTGGTCAATCATCATCATCGATTATGTTAACAAACCATCAAATCTGACTATATAAAGAGCATTCCAGGATAATCGCTAGTTCACTTAAACACAAATTTCAGAGAACAGTGGCATCTCATTTTACAATTATTTTTCCCTCCTTCATTGAAAGCAAATTAATAGTTATATGTCCCTCAGTAGGTGTAACACAGTCAATTTTTCTTCCCACACTGTTATCTTCATTCGTCTTAAACATTTTCCCTGTGGCACTGTCTTGCTGGAGCTGGAACTGGTCATCTCAGAAAACAGTCCCTTTTTCAAGGACTGTAATCCGCTTGAATTCTTGCCTTCAATCTTGGAGATCATTCCATTTGTTGCTTTTAAAAGCCACACTTGTGGAGAGTCTGTCCGCCCTTTTGCCCATCAGACTTATTTCGGATATGTCCATGGCATACCCTTCGCTTACATGGATTTAGGTATTTCTGATGGGGAAGCCTTCAGTCCAAAATTGCCCCCGTGTGTGAAAGTCACTGAAATTACCAGGCAAGACGTAACCTTTCAGAAGCAGAATTTGGTTTTAACGGTGCCATTTTATAGTACATGCATTTTTCGAGTATGCACACCCAATGGGGTCTCTTATTTCAGTGCTTACAATTACTTGGGTATCAAGATGGGTAGCCATGTTAGACTGTCTGCAGCCGTAGAAAAGAGCAAGAGTCCAGTCTTCCTTCAAGACAAAGAAAATTTGAGGCAGGGTCAGAGCTTTCGTGAGCCTCTGCTCACTTCGTCAGATACAGCTAGAATGAGAGTCCATCTGTCCTTCTATCACAAGGTTGATGGATTCCCATTCTGCATGGCTAAATGTGGTGCCTCCCATGGAGATAGATCAAGACGGGTTAACCGTGTTAGTCTGTCTATAGCAGTAGAAAAGAGCAGGAGTCCAGGACCACCTTCAAGACTACCACAATTTGTGGCAGGGAAGGAGTTTTCATGAGTCACGGCTCACCTCTTCAGAATCATGTAAGAAGTGTAAGACATCAGGCGCTCTTGTGGTTAGTGGGACTGAGAAACACTTTATAACCTAAGTACACATTACTAAATGCAACAAAACCACAGCGCTTTGATGTGTACAACTTGGAAGATAAAGTGACAATGAAGATGTTCATGCATGAGACTCACTGTTAGGTAAAGTGATATCATTGTTTAGGTTATTTAAGACCTGTAACTGGAGAGTGCTTTTTTTCTTTTAAAAATTTTCTCTATTTTTTTTTTTAATAGTCTCCTTAAATTTCTTTTTGTCTTGTATTTTGTTATATATCTACTTAAATATGTCTTGTAGTGGTAACTGAGTGACATTGGGAAAATAAGTGGAAATTATAACATAGTAAAAGATAGTTAATAAGAAAATAATCTAGAAGGTGAATGTTTTGTAAAACAAGAATGAATTCTAATCCTTTGAACTCTACACGATTCAAATAGAAAATAATATTGTGAATTTTCCATTAATTATAATAGCTCTATAGATATCAAGACTGATTAGTAGTATATATAGTAGTTTATTAATTATATTGTTGGAATAATTTAAGAAGCACTTGGGGTACGAAATGAGTAATGATAATTGTATTAGAATGGAAGGGATCTGTAATCAAATTATCTACGATTAATTTACTTGAGCTGCGGTGGCTCAAGTGGTTAAGACGCTGAACTGCAGGCTGTGGAAGGTCGGTAGTTCAGCAGTTCAAGACCCGAGTTGCCGCATGACGGAGTGAGCTCCCGTCTCTAGTTCCAGCTCCTGCCAACCTAGCAGTTCGAAAGCAAGAAATTGCAAGTAGATAAATAGGTACCACTTCGGGGGGAAGGTAACAGCGTTCCGTGCGCCTTGGTGTTTAGTCATGCCGGCCACATGACCATGGAAACGTCTTCGGACAGCGCTGGCTCTTCGGCTTTGAAACGGAGATGAGCACCGCAACCCTAGAGTCGGATTCGACTGGCTTTCGAGCAAGGGAACCTTTACCTTTAATTTACTAGACCATTGTGATGTGTTGAAAAGATGCTTATATGTATTCATTTATTTATTTTTTTGTTTGGAAAATTAATAAAGAGATTGGGTAAAAAAAGAAGAAGAAGATGATGTTCATGTAAAACGGCCGTGTTACGGCTAGAATCCAAAGAACCGAGCAACTAGATCTGCGTACCCCAGAGTGCCTTCCCCACAAATGGGAGAATGTCATATCACATGGCCAAACTTGCAGCTGAGATTTGAATACAGACTATGGTATAGCATAGAGTCTGCTGTTGCGGAGGGGGAGAGAAGTTCCCCAGAGCGCTCCTGGAAGGAATTACTTGGATTCCAGCCTATGTTAGACATAACACTTCTATCAAATTGAAGCACTTAAAGATAAAATCATCTCCCTGGTTTTCAGTAGTGCAATTATAAAACAGTCTTGGCAACTGGCTGGACTTTCTTGAAGTACCAACAGCAGCTCTGGCATTATGGGCTGAAAAGAAGCCTGTAAAGGGGGGGAGGGTTCAAATTCTTTCCCCTCTTGGGCTCCACCAACCTGATCTATGTTACAGTAACCCTGAGGCTAGACTACTATACCACACCCTGTGAGGGGCTGCCAGTGAAGACAACTTGGAAACTTCCGTTTGTGCAGAAGGCAGCTACCTGTCTGCCACCCGGAGTCACACTCATTCTGAAACATTGATGCTTGAAACAGACAACTAGGCTTACTTTAAGGTCTGCTCTAAAGCCTTACACTGCCTGTGGCCCACATATCCAACAGATCATCTTTTCCAATGTGAAGTACTAGGTTTGGATGCACTGCAGTGATCAGCTGCGGTTTACTTAGTGATTTCAGGAACACAACAAGGACAAGCAGCAAGGTTGGAGCCCTGCTTTATAAAGCATGCAAACACCACACACACCCACTCCCAAGGACAGGCTATTTACATTACACTACTTATCTATTGGAGCTGCGGTGGCTCAAGTGGTTAAGACGCTGAACTGCAGGCTGTGGAAGGTCGGTAGTAAGCTATTGTTCTAGAGTGACAAGCTCACCCAGTTCCAGGTACACCTGGAGGGCTGACTTAGGCTCAATACATAACATCCAAATAAAGATGTACTGGTCGGGGGGGGGGGAGAGTAGGGGACCCTCCGTGACTTTTTTTCCTCCAGCACTGGAAAAACTGAAAGTTTGGAGAAATACTGCAAAAAAAAAACCCAACCCTCCTCCTGTGAAGTATTTTCTCTTTTGGAACAAGCAAAATGCCTTTGAAGATGAGGTTTTATTCACTCAGGATTCTAAAAATGTAACACAAACTACAACGGGGGCCTCCAAACTCGCTGAGCCTCTGGATTTTGAGAACAGGTAGCGGGGGCACCGCCGGAAAATAGCGGCCATGCGGGCAGGGGGCAGTCACCAATATTTGGGAGGTTCCAAGCCAAGCATCCTTCTCCAACGGAGGCTGCGGCTTCAAAATGAGCATCCCCTGCAGACTCAAAGAGTTATCTTCAGGGCCTTTATTAAAGCAACTCTGGCTCCAATGGGGTCCACGGATGTGGTTCAGTTTCATGATATTCTCTTTTCCGATTTTCTGTTTGTACCTGCCGATGGCTCCCGGAGACTGGTTCGGGCCCTGTTCATTCCCCACCCCACCCCGACATTTTTGGATTTTTAAATTGCTTTAATCCTAGAATCATATAGAGTTGGAAGGGGCCATACAGACCATCTAGTCCAACCTCCTGCCCAATGAGGACCAGCCTAGAGCATCTCTGACAAATATTCGTCCAGCCCCTTCTTGAAAGCTGCCAGTGAAGGGGAGCTCACCACCTCCCGAGGCAGCTGATTCTACCTCTGGACCACTCTGGCCGTGAAAAAGTTCTTCCTAATATCCAGCCGATGCCTTTCTGCATGTAACTTAAACCCGTTGCTTCAGATCCTATCCAATGTTCCCTCTAAGCTGTGAAGTCTTGTGAGCAAAAATTCTACTTTGTGAGCTACTGGCATTAAAGTTGTGAGCAAGCAATTTGGCTACTGCATAAATTAGTTTGCTCTGAAGCCATCTTTCCTGAGCTGAGACAAAGATGTGTGAGCTGGAGGCTAAAAAACTGTGAGCTAGCTCACTCTAACTCAGCTTAGAGGGAACACTGGTCCTCTCCTCTGCTGCCAACTGGAACAGCTCCTCGTCCTCCTCCAAATGACAGCCTTTAAGATATTTAAAGAGAGCGATCATGTCCCCCCCCCTCAATCTCCTCTTCTCCAGACTAAACATCCCCAAGTCCTTCAACCTTTCCTCGTAGGGCTCAGTCTCCAGACCCCTGATCATCCTCATCGCTCTCTTCTGCACCCTCTCGATCTTGTCCACATCCTTTTTGAAGCGAGGCCTCCAGAACTTCACACAGGACTCCAGGTGCGGCCTGACCAAGGCAGTATCAAGAAAGCAGTCTTGTGTCGACACGGGAAGTAAGATACCCTGTCACGGAAGCTTGCTGGGTGATCTGGGGCTGGTCACATGATCTCGGCCTAGCCTACCTCACAGGGTTGCTGTGAGGATAAAGCAGAGAAGAGGAGAACGATGTCGTCTGTTTTGGGTCCCCATTGGGGAGAAAGGTGGGGTACAAATGCGTTAAATAAATAAAATGAATATACAGGAGGCAGCGTATCATTCCAAGTACCAGATGGCAGGAGAAAAGAGGAGGTGGATATCATCTGCCCACTATGCCGGAGAGATTCAAGAGGCACTTAAGCTGGCCTCTGTTTTAACTAACCGTTGGACAAGAGGAACCCTTAGTCAAAGTGTCTAGATAAGCCTTATATTTGCACGGCAGAATTTAATTGCACTGAATACAGCGGAAGATGAAGTCAGCAGGTTTGAGACTGCAAAATGTTCTGAGCTTAAAAAGCAGAGAACAATTCTCTCGCTCAGGCTCACCCACAGAGGTCATATTCAGGTTTTCTGATATCTCCGCCTGGCAAGGTCAAAACTGCAGTTTCAACGGTCGGAACATTTGGGTTATTTATTTCCATGGTTATCGGGCTGGCAGACAGATAATATGAGAGCTTCCAGGTGCTGTTCTAATCACCTTAACAGGTAGGTGTACAGAAACTCCCTTATGAAGGTCAAACTCTACAGCCCCTTAGCACCACAACCGGGAAGCAGGGCGCCTGCGGCAAAAAGACAGGGATCTTTGCACTGAGTGAACTTGCCGTTCTGCACAGTACTGAAAACAAACCCAACTAATACATCCCATCCCCCTGGATATACTGCAATACAGCTTTGTTACATTTGCTACAAACGGGCATTCCATAGGAGAGGGCTCACCAGATCCCAGGCCACAGCACCTAGACATTGCATTGTGAAACCTGGCGTCGCTCTGGAGCAACTGTTTACTGGAGTGCTTCTTGGTGATCCTCAGAAGTATACAGTTTATTTCAGAGCAGAATATGTTTTCTTGTATAACATACGTATGTGCATGGATGAAGTTCTTTCAATCTCTTGGAAAGCACTAGAAAGCGGTACAGAGGAAAATCCCATGAAATAAAAGGGTGATTTCCCACAAGCGCTGCTCCGCGCTCACTCCTCCCTTTTGCCCCGATGGTATGTGTCAATTTCACACAAGCTGCTGCGCGGCCGCATTTTGCCCCGCAGCTTCGTGCGATTTTCCCCGCGTCTACTCAGTCCTCAAAAAACAGGATTGAGTAGACGTGGGGGAAATCGCACGAAGCTGCGGGGCAAAATGCGGTCGCGCAGCAGCTTGTGTGAAATTGTCTGTAGCTGGCAAGCTACCAGTAGCTCAAGAGCTGTGTGGTGGAGGCTAGTGTTCCCTCTAAGCTGAGTTAGTAGTGTGAGCCAGCTCACAGTTCTTTAGCCTCCGGCTCATACATTTTTGTCTTAGCTCAGGAAGGGATGGCTCCAGAGCAATCTAATTTATGCAGTAGCCAGATCGCTCGCTCGCTCACAACATTAACGCCAGGGGCTCATAAAGTAGAATTTTTGCTCACAAGACACCACAGCTTAGAGCAGCGGTTCTCAACCTTCCTAATGCCGCGGCCCTTTAATACAGTTCCTCATGTTGTGGTGACCCCCAACCATAAAATTATTTTCGTTGCTATCATAAGACCATCGAAAATTTGTGTTTTCCGATTGTCTTAGGCGACCATAAGACCATCGAAAATTTGTGTTTTCCGATTGTCTTAGGCGACCATAAGACCATCGAAAATTTGTGTTTTCCGATTGTCTTAGGCGACCATAAGACCATCGAAAATTTGTGTTTTCCGATTGTCTTAGGCGACCATAAGACCATCGAAAATTTGTGTTTTCCGGTAGTCTTAGGCGACCCCTGTGAAAGGGTCGTTCAACCCCCAAAGGGGTCGCGACCCACAGGTTGAGAACTACTGGCTTAGAGGGAGCATTGGAGACCCCTGCTCTAACCCCAACGTAACTTCTCCCCAGTTTCTCAGACTGCTTTAAAATGCTCCAATTGTAGAGAGCAAGTGGTGGAAAGGATTTCTTCAAACTCCACAGACAGAACCCCTCTAATTTCACATGACTGCATAAGATCAAGTGTCTGCGGATCCTGGAAGATATGGGTTGCAACTATTGGAGTTTCTAGAGGTCCAGAGCTAGTCCGGATTGCGAGCACAATGGCGGGGAGTGAAGAAATCCCACAACAACCGCTTTACCTCATGATGAACTTTGCAGAAAACTTCTTGACCTACATTCTCTGGATGCCCGTTTGAGCTCGTGAACGGGCTCCAATTGTCGCAGAGAATTAAGTTGGCCCTCCCTTTACATGTGGGCAATTCGGCAAGCTATTTCTGAGACTATCACCAGGTAATAAGACAAACTTTTCAGACCCCCTCTCCCATGAAGCAAAGGCCATCCAGGTTTTCCCAAGAATGCATCCGCCCAAAATATTGTTTGGTTTCACTTATTTCATCCTATGGCACCTGGTGACTTATACTTGGAGGTCTTCCAAAAGACCGTCTATGCTTTAATCAGGACCGTGTAACCAACAATTACAGAATTCCATGGAATTTATTGCCAGGCACTGAATTCACAGTCCAAAGTATCTTAGTTTTTTGTCAGATGCTACCAGGGAGTGGGAGAGGGAACAGAAAGATAAGCAGAGTTTCCAGTGGTCAGACTTTTATGTCCTGCCAACTCAGGACTAAAAGAAGCAAGATTAAGTAGGCAAATATATACCAATGTGTTTGATTTGCAGATGCTACAGAGGAGGAGGAGATTGGATTTATACCCCGCCCTTCACTGCCCAAAGGTGTCTCAGAGCGGCTTACAAACTCCTTTCCCTTCCCCTCCCCACAACAGACACCCTGTGAGGTAGGTGGGGCTGAGAGAGCTCTGACAGAAACGGCTCTTTTTCCAAGAACAGCTCTTATCAGAACTGTGGCTTGCCCAAGGTCATCCAGCCAGGTGCAAGTGGAGGAGTGGGGAATCAAACCCGATTCTCCCAGATTAGAGTCCGCGCACTTAACCACTACACCAAACTGGCTTAACCACTACACCAAACTGGCAAACTGGATTTGCACAAAAGTTGTGTTCTATCTGTGCTGTGTTCTGAATTTAAGACAGAACGGGGCCAGGGAATGATGGGGCCAGGGAATGATGTGTTAGGCACAGCTGCCTCCATAGCAGTAACTTCAGGATGATTTGCACAAAAGTTGTGTTCTATCTGTGCTGTGTTCTGAATTTAAGACAGAACGGGGCCAGGGAATGATGGGGCCAGGGAATGATGTGTTAGGCACAGCTGCCTCCATAGCAGTAACTTCAGGATGACAGGAAACCCATCATTCTCAGTGCCCAGGCCCATAGCTACAGCAGGGCTTTGGGGGGCTCCACCCCTTTCTTAAAGGTACAGCCCCACGAGAATTTCTTCTGTAAATTCTTTTTTCAATCATTTTAAAACATTTTCTAAAGGTGTGCACTCCTTTAAGCAGAGTGGTGTGCTACATTTGACTAATTCCCGCACTGAGCAAGGGGGTTGGAGTAGGTGACCTCTAGGATCCCTTCTAACTCTGCGTAATGAAACTGATCTCCTCTAAAAGAGTTTTTCTGCCTCCAAGTGTTAGCTTTCTTGACTACAGAAATCATCACCCCCACCTGCCAGCTTGTTATCAGAACTGTTGCTCAGGCTGGCAGAAGCAATTAACTTGCAGCAGCTGAGAACTGTCATCTAAAGTTGTTGACCGCTTGCAATTTAGAGATCTCTCCTGGGAACAGCTTTCTATTGGCTAAATGGCTTTTCTTTCTACACTGAGAACTTTCAGCCCCACAAGCCACAAAATCCTGGTTACGGGCCCGCCAGCGCCTTCATACGCCCTCTGTCCATTTGGGGGCTGCTAAGGCCTTGTGCATCTGTTGATGGTGACTGCTCCCCGGTGCTGGAGTGACAGCCCATCGCATGGCAGCAGCAGGGCACAACAGGCATAATGGATGGGGATGTTCTGCATACATTGCTCCCCTTCTGCAGTTTGCTCATTCACTGTCCCAGAGGGTCTCAAGGAACTCACTAACAATGGTGCAGTGGCTCAGTGGTTAAGACGCTGAACTGCATACTGGAAGGTCGGTAGTTCAGCCGTTCGAGATCCGAGTGTGCCGCATGACGGAGTGAGCTCCCGTCTCTGGTCCCAGCTCCTGCCAACCTAGCAGTTCGAAAGCAAGACACTACAAGTAGATAAATAGGTACCACTTTGGTGGGAAGGTAACAGCCTTCTGTGCGCCTCAGCGTCCAGTCATGCAGGCCACATGACCACGGAAACGTCTTTGGACAGCGCTGGCTCTTCGGCTTGGCAACGAAGATGAGCACCACACCCTAGAGTCTGATTCAACCGGCTTTCAAGCAAGGGAAACCTTTTCCTTCACCTTACTATGATTGTACTTTTCCTGCATACTGTAAGTATGAATTGTAAGGCAGATTTCATGAGTCCCAGGCCTCAAGGAATTAACCTTGGCTGACCTCGGCTATTATCTAGGAATTCGTTCTGCTTTCATCACCGTACATAACGAAACCAACTTGCATCACCGCCAAGCTTACTACACAGCCCGACATACAAGTGTCTATAACTTACTTGGTAGGGGGGGAAAGAATCGTGCTATTTCCCTAAGACAGCTTAGAAAGGAGTTCTCTGACATTTCACACATTTTAACCGGCTTGGGGTCTCAAGAGACCTACTTCTGGTTTGCAAAAACTGCCTTGACAACCTTAGTAAAGGTAAAGGTTCCCTTGCTTGAAAGCCAGTCGAATCCGACTCTAGGGTTGCGGTGCTCATCTCCGTTTCAAAGCCGAAGAGCCAGCGCTGTCCGAAGACGTTTCCGTGGTCATGTGGCCGGCATGACTAAACACCAAGGCGCACAGAACGCTGTTACCTTCCCACCAAAGTGGTACCTATTTATCTACTTGCAAAGTCTTGCTTTCGAACTGCTAGGTTGGCAGGAGCTGGAACTAGAGACGGGAGCTCACTCCGTCATGCGGCACACTCGGGTCTCGAACTGCTGAAGTGCTGACCTTCCACAGCCTGCAGTTCAGCGTCTTAACCTTACTCGCCAAGAATTGCCAGGCTAGTAACAATGTGCAAGCCTGTACCCATACCAGGTAGGCGGCTTCGATAGGAGATAAAGCAGCAAGAGCAGGAAGATGGGATTTATGGATTTTTTTTAAAGCTGATAGAGAAATAACAGGAAGCGGGGGGAACTCCCAGAGGGTACATCTGCGCTTCTGTGACATTGTGTGCTCTTTAATATTATCAATTTTACATTCAGCCACAATGTTATATTGCAGCTCATACTCAGAGAATTGCATCTACAGTTGCCATCAACCAAAAGAGCCACGCATACTTCCATCCCTGGCATGAGGCCTGCACCGAGTGTACATCTGCGCTTCTGTGACATTGTGTGCTCTTTAATATTATCAATTTTACATTCAGCCACAATGTTATATTACAGCTCACACTCACAGAGAATTGCATTTACAGTTGCCATCAACCAAAAGAGCCACGCATACTTCCATCCCTGGCATGAGGCCTGCACCCGAGAGGAGGAGGAGGAGAAGAGATTGGATTGATACCCCGCCCTTCACTCCCCAAGGGAGTCTCAGAGCGGCTGAAAAACTCCTCTCCCTTCCCCTCCCCACAACAGACACCCTGTGAGGCAGGTGGGGCTGAGAGAGCTCTGACAGAAACTGCTTTTTCCCCCCAAGAACAGTTCTTATCAGAACTACGGCTTGCCCAAGGTCATCCAGTAGCTGCAAATGGAGGAGTGGGGAATCAAACCCGGTTCTCCCAGATTAGAGTCCACCCACTTAACCACTGCACCAAACTGGAAGAAGAGATTGGATTTATACCCCGCCCTTCACTACCCAAGGGAGTCTCAGAGTGGCTTACAAACTCCTCTCACTTCCCCTCCCCACAACAGACACCCTGGGAGGTCGGTGGGGCTGAGAGAGCTCTTGACAGAAACGGCTCTTTATCAAGGACAGCTCTTATCGGAACTACGGCTCGCCCAAGGTCATCCAGCAGGTGCAAGTGGAGGAGTGGGGGATCAAACCCGGTTCTCCCGGATTAGAGTCCGTGCACTTAAACACTACACCAGAGCTTACCCATACTCCCAGAGGCAACTGTTCCAAAGCAGGAACCACCTGCTAACCGCAAGTCCCACCAGTTAAGTACCATGCCCTCTTTCCTGAGGAATGGGACACGTGTCACACTGGGGAGCAGTCCTCATCAGAGCCACGTGCGGCGTGTCAAACAGTCACGTGTGGCTCAATTGTCCTATGACATTCAGAACCTCTTAGCATTCTCGACTTAAAAACCATACAATGAGCCTGTCATGATCTGGGCTGTGCAAGCAAAGACCTAGCAGGCCCCGGGAGCCTGAGTAGCAGTGGGAGGAGGCCGGGCCTACAACTCCCAGAAGCCCCTGCGAGGTTTTGGTGCCGATTTTAGCCAATCACAGGGAAAGGGGACTTATAACAAAACAGCTGGTACAGAAGAAGAACAAAAGGGCCAGAAGGAAGGCTGAGGCAGGGAAGAGACCCTCATCCTCAGAGGAAGGGTGAACAGACTGAGGCCCACTGGAGACAGTGAGCTAGGGACAGTAAGTTTAGACGTGTTAGGGCATTTGCTTTCTTTTATTTTCACCCCCTTACTGATATTGTTCTTGCACCTTGTTTGTTTCCCATGTTGGGCTGACCCCCTGTAAAAATAAACCTTTTCCTTGTTGCTTACTCTGCCTGGTCCCCACGCCTATTATTCGGCCAAATAAGGGAGGTCTGAACGTCTTGGGAGGGTGCTCTGGGCCTTCTCAAGGGATCCTAAAACCAGAGTGGCAGCGTCAGGTGACACCCCACCTGAGCCCTGACAGAGCCAGTTTGGTGTAGTGGTTAAGTGCACGGACTCTAATCTGGAAGAACTGGGGTTGATTCCCCACTCCTCCACTTGCACCTGGATGACCTTGAGCAAGCTGTAGTTCTGAAAAGAGCTGTTCTTGAAAAAGAGCTGTTTCTGTCAGAGCTCTCTCAGCCCCGCCCACCTTACAGGGTGTCTGTTGTGGGGAGGGGAAGGGAAAGGAGTTTGTAAGCCGCTCTGAAACTCCCTTGGGAAGGGAAGGTTATAAATCCAATCACTTCTTCTTCTTCTCCACAGACCCAGGTAATACTTGCAAATCTGGTAAAAAAGAGCCAGTAGCCCCCTAAAGATTAACGAAAGCGGTGGCACAGTACAAGCTTCTGTGAGTCACTGCTGAC
>NW_015169318.1:0-2205 GCF_001447785.1 Gekko japonicus
TAAACAATTTTTGACTATTTACAACACATAGATGGAAGAGAAAGAAAGGAGTGATTTTGCCCTAGTTCTCCAAACCACTGAAGTTTCCTGATCTGCATGGCTGTTTTTTTTAATTGCAAGTCCCTCGGCCCAGCAATAAACTTTTCAAGGGTCAGAAAGGACTCCAAGGATAACACTTATGATGGCCCTTGGGCATACTGCTCTTTTCCTCACTATATCCAAAATCTGACCTGATAAGAATATCTTTTACATTCTGAGTCCTTATGAATCCAATTCTAGGTGTTAACTGGCATCCCATGATGTCTTGCACCACATGTATCTTTCAATACTTTTTTTAATGCCATAGGTGTGCTGGAAATACTCAAAAGAGCAGGTCATATGATTTTGTCTATTAGGATCCGCTTCAGGTGTTCTGGTCAACATATCTTTCCTTACAGCCAGTGCTGCTCTATTTCGTGCAGTTTGTATGATATGGGTGGGATAACCCCTTTCCCTAAATTGTTCACTCAAGTTATCACTGTCCCTCAAAAAGTCTTGTAAAAAAGTCTTGTAAACCAATTTAAAAAAGGGAGGGGGAAGAAAGGACTCCAAGGTGGAGAGGAAGATGGGAACCATCCTTGCACTCATTCAGTGTGAGATCCAACACTATATTGCTATATAAATGGTTAATTTTTTAGAGAAAACTTGTCTTTTGTGTTTAGAGCATATACACTAACTATGGTGACCTGGGCACACCGGGCCAACCAGGGGACTCCCTGTTGTGTTCTAAATTTCTGATGTGGCAAGGCATTGACCAATGAAGTCACAGAAATGTGATGCCTTGGCAGCAGCGACAACAGTGGGATGTCACTACAATCCAAAGTGAAGTTGGTGCATGCACGGGGTCACCTTGGGAAAGTAAGAACAACACATCATAGAGGACCCATGAGAAAGACCTGCACTTGCAACCTTCAGTGCAAGCTTCAGTAGCAACATCGAAAACACAGACCACGTGGGAACAACCTCAATGTGCTATAGTTGTTGGATGAATTAATTAATTAATTAATTAATTATCATATGGCAGCATGTGTAGTATAGCCAGGAGATCCTAAGATTGTCTGGCAGCCAGAAGTTCTAGCTCTTTTAGCATTATGCACCACTAGGTGGTGATCTAGAGTTGTTTTTTTAGGCAAGAGACATTTCAGAGGTGGTTTGCCATTGCCTGCCTCTGTGTCATGCCCCTGGTATTCCTTGTAGGTCACCCATCCAAATACTAGCTAGGGGCAACCCTTCTTAGCTTTTGAGATCTGACTGGATCGGGCTAGCCTGAGCTATCCAGGTTCAAAGCTCCTCTGTGCCCTGAAGCTTGGGCCAGTTTTCTACCTATATAACTTCTTATTCCTTTTGGGGGGGGTGAGGGTGGGTTGGGGGGAAATTTGATGAAGTGAATGTTGTGGGATCCTTGCGGAATAGTGACCATGTCAGGTTGGAATTTGAGATAGAGAAGGATGTGAAACCAGGACATAGTAGGACTCATATCCTGGACTTCAGGAAAGCTGATTTCAAAAAACTCAGAGAAATATTAGGTAGGATCCCATGGCTGGAAATGCTGAGGGGGAAATCTGCACAGGGGGGATGGGTGATGCTGACAAATGAAGTGCTTAAGGCACAATCGCAAACTGTTCCAGTAAGAAAGAAAGGTGGGAGATGGGAAATGAAGCCAAGGTGGCTGAACAAGGAACTCTCTGAAGAGCTGAGACTAAAAAGGGAAATGTACAGGAAATGGAAGGAGGGTCAGATTACTGAGGGTGAGTACAAGAAGCAGACTTGAATCTGTAGGGATGGTGTCAGAAAGGCTAAAGCGCAGATGGAGCTGAGGCTTGCTAGGGATGCTAAAAACAACAAGAAAAATGTCTATGCCTATGTTCAGAGCAAAAAGAAGAACAGGGATGGAGTAAGCTCATTGCTAGGGGAAGACGGTCAAACCTTAACAAGGGATGAAAACAAAGCGGAATTACTCAACTCTCACTTTGCTACAGTCTTTAACCATAAGGCGAGCTATATGCAAACTGAAGAATGCAGGGCATATGAAGGAAGGAGAAACTGCCAGTCCAGAGTAAGTAAGGAAATCTAGCTGCCTTAAATACTTTCAAATCTCCAGGGCCAGATGGCTTGCATTTCAGGGTGCTAAAAGAAATTGCAGATGTTATTTCAGAGCCTCTGGCT
>NW_015169318.1:2478-40239 GCF_001447785.1 Gekko japonicus
ACTTGCATTCCGGGGTGAATAGCAGGAGCATGAGGCTTTCGCTGGCCCCTCCCGCATACTGGAAAAGCGGGGGGGGTTGACCGGCGCTGCCTCGACGCGGAGTGAGAGCTGGAAGAACATGGCTTCCGTGTTCATAGAATTATAAGTTATTAAATTGGAAACCTGAGAGAGAGGGTAGTGATAGGTTGCTGTTAATTGAGTTGGGGCATTTGATGGTATGTTATAAACTTAAGGGGTAGAAGTCCATTGAAATGATATTGATTGATTACCTTAAACAGCAGTATAGTATTTAACTATTTTTTCTGAGATTGTTTCTGTGTTGTTAAGGGAACAGAATTATAAGTGATTAAAGTTGAGAGAGAGGGTAGTGATAGGTTGTTGTTAATTGAGTTGGGGTTTTTGATGGTATGTTATAAACTTAAGGGGTAATAGATTCTGTACACAGAGATTGACTAAATACAATAGCCGTATGAATGATTTAAATAGATTAACTGGATAAGGATTATTCTAGCAGAATAGTAAAGATGGGAAACAAATGCATGGAAATTAATGGAGATCAGGTGGATATAATGGAAAATGTTAACCGATGATTGTGAGAATAGAGAGAAACTAGAGATCATGTGATTAATTAATAACATGACCAAAGGGACATGGGAAGATAACAGTTGTTATATTGATATAAATTGGTGGTGGGGTCTTGTGTCGGTGTTTGCTTTTCTTATGTGTAAAAAAACCCAATAAAAATGTTAAAAAAAATGAATTAATAACATGATCAAAGGGACATGGGAAGATAACCGTTGTTATATTGATATAAGTTGGTGGTGGGGTCTTGTGTCGGTGTTTGCTTTTCTTATGTGTAAAAAAACCCAATTAAAAATGGTTAAAAAAAAAGAATAAGTCATGCCAGACCAACCTTATCTCCTTTTTTGACAGAATTACCAAAATGGTTGACTCTGGCAATGCTGTGGATATAGTGTATCTAGATTTCAGTAAAGCATTCAACAAAGTTTCTCATGATATCCTTGAGGATAAGCTGGTTAAGTGTGGGCTGGATGGTGCAACCGTTGGATGGATTCATGGTTGGTTGAAAAATCGTACCCAACAAGTGCTCATAAATGGCTCTGCATCTATGTGGAGGGAAGTTTCGGGTGGAATGCTGCAGGGCTCGGTCCTAGGCCCGGTGTTGTTCAATGTTTTTATAAATGACCTGTAGGAAGACATAGAGGGGATGCTTATCAAATTTGCAGATGACATGAAGTTAGGTGGTATTTCTAACTTTGAAGACGACAGAGTCAGGATTCAAAATGAACTAGATAGGCTGGAACAGTGGGCTGAGACAAATAAAATGAATTTCAATAGAGATAAGTGCAAAATCCTACACTTAGGTATAAAAAATCAAACACACAGATATAGAATGGGAGGAACTTGGCTTGACAGCAGCACATGTGAAAGGGATCTAGGTGTTCTGGTTGATCACAAGCTAAACAAGAGCCTGCAGTGCGATGTGGCTATGAAGAAAGCTAATGCAATCTTAGGATGCATTAACAGAAGCATTGTGTCCAGATCAAGGGAGGTGGTAGTTCCACTCTATTCTGCTATGGTCAGGCCTCACCTGGAGGACTGTGTGCAGTTTTGGGCACCACATTTTAGGAAGGATGTTGACAAGCTCGAGCGTGTCCAGAAGAGGGCACCCAGGATGGTGAGAGGGTTGGAATCCAAGTTTTATGAGGAAAGGCTGAAAGAGTTGGGTATGTTTAGCCTGGGAAAGAGAAGGCTTACAGGGGACATGATTACAGTCTTCAAATATTTGAAGGGCTATCATGCAGAAGATGGAGCAGATCTATTCTCTCTTGCTCCGGATTGCAAGACTAGATCGATTGGGTGGAAATTACAAGCTAAATATCAGGAGAAACTTCTTAACTGTAAGAGTGGTTGAGCAGTGGAACAGTCTGCCTCAGGAGGTGGTGGATGCTGCTTTGCTGGACGTTTTCAAGTGGAGGCTGGACGACCATCTTTCGGTATGTTGTAGGTATGTAGGGCTATCTTTCAGCTATGCTCCTGCAGAGTGCAGGGGGTTGGACTAGATGACCTGCAAGGTCCCTTCCAACTCTAACATTCTATGATTCTATGTGGCTGTGTAGCATTACCAAGTGCAAACAGAAACCTCCTCATAAGCACGTGCCTCCCTGGACCAACAAATATGACAATATTTTTGGAATTCTAGAAGCCTTATATGTCATGTGACGTGCATGTTTTTTTTTTTATGATAACATAACAGGACATCTGATGGGATGGCACCAAACCAAATCATGCAAGCCAACAATCAATGGGATTATTACATTCAAGGATGCTCAATGTCCTCCCGCCCCCATTCAAGTCCTGTCCTCTTTGCTGTTTCTGGTCAGAGAGCAAACAATTCACCAAGCTATCAGAATGCACATGAGTGAATTTGGGTTTGCCAGTTTGCAAAGTAACAGATTTATTTTCTCACAGCTGCTACCTCCCCAGTAGCTGTCTCCAATTGTTAATACAAAAACAACACCTTGAGATTTTTGAGCTGACACTACTTTGATGTCTCCATGTGTCTTTTGACACCATCACTTGGTGTTTGTCCACGAACCTACGTAACCTAGCAATCATTTTTTCTAGTCACTTCTGGATAGATGCTACTGGCTGCAGAGGTACATAGAGCAGATAACCTATTCTCTGCAGAGCATCTAAAGGATGCATCCAAGTGTGCAGGTACAAAGAAAGAATGAACTACCAGTGATTCTGTAGTTTATAAGAAGGTCACTGTAATGACCCAACCATGACATTGGGGGAACCTATATCCCCAATGAAATGAGGCCAAATACTACAAAGGTTGTAATGAGAGCAGCACAAGCAAAGTATTGGAATAGCTGGTACCATGAAGACTAGCAGCCGTCACAGGAATAAAAGGTTGCAGAGCAGCATCAAAACAACACAGATGTTTGTTTAGAATAATGTATTCTTTTTGCATAGCTTTGTAGAATGTGCTGCTTTTGAAGTGAGTGCCAAAACAGTGGAATCTTCCCTGTTGGCCTGGTGCCCACTGCTGTTTATGGCATTTCAGGTGGGCAGGGAGACTTGGCTGTACAGAATGCCCTGTGTTAGTGCACCCTTCTTCCCACATCCAGAAGGAATGGATTTTGATCACTTGTCCAAATATCAAATGACACTAAGGCCCATGGTGACCCATCACCCACACCTCTGGGGGCTTATCTGATCACAGCTCCTGAATGGGCCATTCCATCTGGACTGTTCTAGATATTTCAGAATAGGCCCACATTACTTCTGAAAAGAACCCAATGATCCAACGTGTTCTCTCTCACACTGTGTATCAGCAATTCCTGGAGGAAAAGTGGTATATATGATTGCATGACTTTTTTAGGATTGCAAGGACAGCACTATAAAGCAAAGCATTAGAAGAGCTGAGAGTAAAGCACTGAGGAGGTGAAATCTCTTGGACTATTACTGAAAAGTCCTCCAACCAATCACTGCAAAGATGAACAGTGCCCTGTTGGTTGGTTTGTCAGCCTTGGTCTGCCAGATTCTTGCTCAAGTCAACGTTCCTGCAGTGCAAGATTTTGATGCCCAAAAGGTAATAATAACCCAAAGACCCTCAGACAGGTCATTCAGATGTAATGTGAGTAGGGAGTAGAGATTTGACATGTGGGTCCTCCTAGGAGGAGGTATCAGCTTTGCCTGTTCCTTTCCTGACTTAGGATGTGGTGTCTTTTTAACCATATGGTGATATTGGCAGATGATGTGGTAACAGGAGAAGAGGAACTCACTGAATTTCTCTTTCCAAGGCAGTAGCTCAAGATTCAGAAGCCACAGGGAGGAAATGAGATGGAATGACCTTCACAGGAGCCTTCCTTAGCTTTGTACAATAGCCAGTTTACCTTGGGTGGCTGGTCAGGAAGCAGGCGAAGACATCAGACAGATCTACCCAACATATTTACCTCAAAGAAGGGCATTAAATAGAGCAATCAAGTGGCCTTTGATGTCTCCGACCTGTGTGATGTGTTCCCCCCACCCCCAGGGTCTGTAAATGTGGATGTTCTGATTATTTAGCATACATTACAACATTTCTAGTTTGTCTTATGGAAATTTTGGCAGGTCAGCGTAAATGGTGCTTAAACACTTGCATTAACGCAGCTTAAGGCTGGCTCTGTTTTAGCATATGAAAGGTGTCTCCTAGAATCAAATAGCAAGCTTCTGATAATTTCAAGCATAGCCATGTCCATCATATCAAAATTTAATTTTCACTCTGATGTATAGATTCCCTTGAGGCCTCTTAAGCCTGTTACAACGAATTTGGAATTTCAGCCCAATAATAAAGCACCCAGAGAATTATCAAAGCAGAATTTAATGAAGGCTTCAGTGATGAACCCCTTGATCCTCTGCCTGGAGGGGCCTTCTAGAGAGGGGGAGAGGTTGGACATTGGCTGAGAAAGGAGGGCCATTGTTCTAGTAGTGCCACCATTTTTTCTTTCAAAGAAGGACTGTAGTATATCAGAGCACAGTTGTCAACCCTGTGGCTGCAACCCTCAGAAGCTTTTGTGGGCAGAGCCTGGGGAAGGGGACTGTTGCAAATGCCATGATGTCACTTCTGGGCCAGCTGGAAGTGATGGCATGATGTTTGTGACATTGTCTCTCCCCGCTCCACTTTTCTCCTGCTGCTTGATAGATTGAGCAGAGTAGATGGGGAGCAGGAGTGGGGGGTGGGCAACTGGTAGGCCTATGTCAGAGAGTGACCCAAGAGACGCACCAACCACACAGCAGGACTGAGTGGAGGAAGGGTAGGGTTGCCAAGTCTGGGTTGGAAAATACCTGGAGACTTTGGGGGTGGAGCCAGGAGAAGGTGGGGTTTGGGGAGGGGAGGGGCCTCAGCATGGTACAATGCCATGGAGTCCACCCTTCAAAGCAGCCATTTTCTCCAGGGGAGCTGATCTCTGTCGGCTGGGGATCAGTGGTAAAAGTGGGAGATCCCCAGGCCCCACCTGGAGGCTGGCAACCCTAAGGAAGGGTCATGTTACATTATTTATTTGTTTGTTTGTTTGTTTTTCGTATTTATATCCCGCCCTCCCCCGTGGGCTCAGGGCGGCTGGATGTACATTACTGGATGTACTGTATAATAAATTGACTTTCTGGATAGCAAACTAAGAACCACCTCTTCTTCCTAGTTTGCTGGGCAATGGTATCTCATAGCTGTGATTATGGACGAAGCAGTGATTGAAGATGCTGAGATTGTTGATGTGACAGCAACACCCATAGGAAGCCGAGACGCACTTCTCAACATTGTGATTTGGCAGTAAGTGACATTGAGTTACTCTGTTTATTGGTTATTTTACAAAGGAAGATCCATACACTGCAGCTTTTTTTTTTTTTTGCCATGTGTGGTAAGCCAAACACCACCACCATTCCACAGCATGGGGAATTGCATTGCCCCCCAATCCGGAAGAAGAGACAGACAACATTTTCGTTGGGTATCAACTGGGCCACTTTGTTAACATGAATAGCAACACAAACAGCAATACGGCAAGGGGAGTTCAGATTGCGGTATGGCAAAGCCAGAGGTCCCAAGGACCCCTCCTTCACCATTTACAAGGGTGAGCCACCCAGCCCCAGACATTAGCCAAGGTGTGGCTCGCATCCAGCAGCATGGCAAGTGGAACTGCCAAGCACTCCCAACCCCCCGAGCCGCCAGGCTCAAAGGGGCAGGCAGTCCCGGGCAATCCCAAAGACAGTCTGCTTTCCCCGCCCTGGGCCGCAGGGCCCAAAGGCTGTACTGGCAAGACCCCTAATCCCCAAAATGGGGGTAATAAGCCGATGGTCACCTGTACCACAATCTGTATGAACTAAACTCCTGCCCTAAAGTGACCAACCTATTTATTCCCGACCACACCTGAGCCATTGTCCAAAACCACAGCTTCGGTATAAGGTTGGCAAAAACACCCCCTCCCCGGTCCAGTTTGGGAAGGGGCGAAAAATTCCTACCTGGCCCCCAGGAAACGGGCAACCAGCAATGCCTATACCCCTCACTGGGCGGGAGGGTGGGCCGAGAGAAAAGGTGCAGAATGAGGGAGGGAAGTGAAGGGCCGGCTCAAGAGAACTCCGGCCCCGCCCCTCCCCAGCACCAGGATGAAGGAGTGTTGGACGCTGACTCCTCCTCCAGGGCGGCAAAGGCAGCTCCTAGCCAGCACAGCCATCGGGTGGGGCTGGCAGCCCTGGAACTGAATTCTCTGGTTTCATAAAGATAGTGTTGAACAAGTTGAAACTCGAGCAAAAATGAAGTTGCCCTCCAAAAATAATAGAATGCAGTAATTTTTGATGGGGAATATTCTCTCAGTTTTTGAATATTCAGAAAATATTTGATCTGCCTAATGCAGGCAGTGGTCAGCCGAAGATTTTGCACGAACAGCCTACATTTGACATCAGGCAACTGGAAGTACTCCGTGTGTCATACTACCCGACAGATGGCTTGGACTATAATAAACGGTGTATTAATTTCAAGAATTCAGAATAGGCAAACTTTTAAATCCCTTGACATCAACACTTAATTTCAGGTTCTAAGTACTACACTTTAGCATCAAAATCTGAACACAGGAATTTGAAAATGTACAAATTTTGACCTTCTGCACACCACATGTATTGAACATATTAACTCTCTGAAAAAAATCATTGTTGAAGGCTGAGAAGTTATTTAGCAGCCCAAGCTGGAGGTCCCCCCCACAGACACCCCCTACTCTTGCCTGCGTCTTGTTTCTCAAAGACCGAGTAATTGTTTGTATTTCCCTTTGAGGGTTTTGCTTAGAGCTCCTTTCCCCTGCTCTATACAACTCAATAAGAATCAAGGAAGGGGCTCACTGAAATAGGGGAAAGTACTGGGGGAAAGCACACTCCTCCACCCACTTCTGTGTCCCCTGCACAAACACAATGACACTTTTCCTCACTGTGTTCCATTTTCTGTTCCACATAGCTAAATGGACACTTGAACCATATGTGGAGTGAGAAAACGGGGTTGCAACTGGGAAAGGGAAGAATATGGCGCAGCTATTCTCATATCCCCATCCTTGTTTTTCCAAGAGTCTGAATTCCTTGACTAGATGCTTTGACCTCTTTAGAAGCCTGCCTCCCTATGCAGTACTTCTTATTGAATAGGCCCTGAATCTGCAGGCTCATTGTATCAGCACCAGCTGAGTTTGGTTGCCCCTTTGGCAGATTGCCCTCTCCCAGCCCCTTTCTAAGTGAAGCTTAAGTAGTCCAAGGCAGGCATTGTACTAAGCTCAATGCCCTCCAGTTCCCATTGCTTTGGTGAGGAGGTACTGTTGCAGCTGTGATAAAGCATCACACTCAGACTCTGTATGGACACGTTTGGGCTCAGCCTTTGAGCCACAACCATGAGGGTGCTCTAGTAGTCTGTTGGAGAAGATGCATGAATGTGAGATAGAGCCTGCTTATAGCACCAAATAAGAGTTTAAACACAATCAGATGCCAGCCTTTCCTGGCCTGTTTTTATGGGGAGGGGATGCAGAATGTCCCAGATTCCATCTGAGACCCTAGAGAGATGCTGGCTGATTCTGCATTGGCTTTTCCCTCTGTTGTTTTACCAAACCCACGTTGGAACAGAAAAGGTGCAGCTCAAAACCCCATTCAAATACCCTGGGGCTATGCCATACGGACTGCAAAGTCACCCCTGAATGGCCATAAATCTATGCATAAGATACCATAAAACCCGATGATCACAGAAAGTGAAAGCGGCGTGCGGTGTAGAGGGTGCCATAAAATCCAATCATCAAAGAAAGAACATCATGCAATGCAGAGGGGAATTTCTGTGCCAACGTGGGTTTGGTATAACAACGGAGGGAAAAGCCAATGCAGAATCAGCTGCTGCTAGTCAGAGCAGGCAGGACTGGCCTTGGCAGACCAAGTGAGCTGAATCAGTATAAGGCAATTTCAGGTGTTCAAATGCTGGAGCTGGTGAAAACTCCAAGATGAGCAGGGAAGAAGCAGAACTTTGAGCTGCTAAACTGGCAGGATAGAAGTGATGTTCTAGAGAGGAACGATGTGATCATGGGGGCGTGGAAGCTAGCCAGCTGCACTCTCTTTGAACTAAGGATGGTTTCTGATCTTCATAGGGGAAAAAAAGAGGTAAAAAACCTCAAAGAGGTGTTCCACATGTAGTTTATCACACATTTAAGTCTGCAATGATCTTTAGGGGTGAGGCCTGCTTGGGCCAAACTTTGGTTGGAGAACCTTTTTGATGCTTTGGCCTTTTGGGGACAGGAGTTCCAGTCGCTGGTACAGCTGGACCTCTTTCTCTGTTCCTGCTTTCCCCCTTTCTGGACCTATAGATGGTTCCAGGGAGAGGATTCCCTCACTGTTAGCAGATGCTGGTTCTTCTAGGTGAAAATTCATATACCCACAGATGGGATCCTGGCCCCAGTCTTGACAGGGATGCTGCCTGCTATAGAAGCTTGATGATCTTTTCTTTCATTGCAGAAATGATTTTTGCCGCTTAGAAAAAGTCCATTTAATGCAAACGCAACAGCCTGGTGTATTCAACGTCACTGGTAAGTATCTGACATAATCTAATGAAGGGGTCTTTAATTCCTGAAAGCTTATACCCCGGATGTCTTGTTGGTCTTTAAGGTATTACTGCACCTCAATATTGTACTGCTGCAGACCAACATGGCTACCCATTCGCAACTGGTAAGTGTGAGCACCTGTCTTCCCTTTTAAGTTAGGGTCAAAGTAGACATTACATTTTGGGCTGAGTTGCATCTGGGTTCTCCCATCCTAATGCATGTTCCCTGCAGTCACATAGCAGCTGCTGGGGGATATCATTTTAAAGATAAAAGTGAGCCCTTTTCACCTTGGAACTGTGGGATAGGGAGAGGAGGGGCTGCTGTCTTTCCTTCTGTTATTTTGAGAAGTGGGAATAGCCCCCAGCATGGAGCTATTTACACAACTTTGAAGCAGCACATGGCTCAGAATACTCCACACTTTCCACTCCAAAGTCATGTGAACAACTCCCTACTGGTGACTTGCAGCTTCTCAAAATTGCACGCGGGAGAGGCAGCAGCCCCTCCTCTCCTGATGTGGTGATTCCAAGCAGAAAAGGGGTCTCTCTGATCTTTAAAAGGACATTTGCTGAAGCTCAGGATTGGGACCAGAGGATGCTTCTGGGATTACAGTCAACTATAAAAACTTGCAGTGCAGGGAAACAGTTTAAAATCCTGTGTGGAGTTAGAAAATGTATACAAAATGTGTAAATGGATAAATTATACCAATAGTGACTTTTGTGGCTCATTCTTGAAGCTGGAAATTGGCGGTGGGATTAAAAAAAACCCCAGTCTGGTGGCCCGACGATCTATAAGTAATGCTCACTCCCCAGTCTCTGTTCTTGACAAGCTGCATCATCCAGTATATTCTTCCCCATTCCTTCTAGAATGATGAAACTTCCCATGTAGAAGCAGCAGAGAAAAGGCTGCAGAAGCAGGGCCAGTTCAAGATTTTGGGGGCCCTGGGCACAGAATGCCAGGGGAGCCCTTCCCCATCTTTCTATCATCAGCTCCCTCCCCCCAGTCCTGCCTGCCTTCTTAGCCACTGGCCCATCTTTGTGCCCCCATCTGCCTGTGTTTCCTCTCACTGCCGTCAGTCACAGCCACCTACAGTGCTCACACACCCTTTTCCCAATGGCTTTGGGAAGCACATGCAGCTGGGAACACTGGTGGTAGAGCACTTACAAATGAACAGACAGGGAAAGAACAGGGTTGGTTCCAGGTTTTCGGAGGCCCTGGGTAAAGAGTAGTCATGGGCGGGGGCCCCCCACTCCCGCCCCCTTTTTGCCCATCCACCCATGTTCCCCCACCAGCCCATGCCTCCTTCTTCTGCCCACTTGCAAGTTCTCCCACCCTCTGCTGTCACAACTGCCTACACTACCTGCATGCCCTGTCTCCAGTGGTGCTAGGTAGTGTGGAAGAAGAAGTTGACCAGTTCTGGGTTTGTATAGTTTTGTATTGGTTTGATAGGGATTGGTTGGCGGAGTGCCTGTTGCTAGGCAGATGAAATGAAATGATATAATGCCGACAATCTGGGCATGAGCGCGGGGGATATTCTGGAAGGAAGGAAAGTCTATAAGTGGCTGTAAGCGAGCCAGAACTTTGAACTTCAGCTTTGTATGCTGGGGTTCCCTTCATTTGAATAAAGTTTGCTCCTGTTATGTCTGAAGCCTCGCTTGGTATGGTTTATTGGGCCTAACACACCAGAGTATAGAGGCCCGGATCTGGACAACTGTGGTGGGCACAGCTAGGAGTGTCACTGCTGTGGCCACCAGCATGCAGCACAGGTGAACAATGCACTCACAAACAGGCAGTGGAAGGGGGTGAGTAGAGAGTTAGCAGCAGTGGGGCCCACCAGCAACCATAGGTCTGGCAGCTGCTCCACCTCAGGGAATGCTGCTGCTGGCCCTGTGGAGAAAAGCTGTCCCGTTAATTTCTCAATACAAATTCACTGCTCTCTTTGAACATTTTTTAATGAACAAAGAAACCACATAGGGCCGTAGCTAAAGCCTTCCTAGTGGGGAGGCCCTGGGGAAAGTGGGGGGAGCGGAGTGTGTGCACGCATGTGCGAAGCACGTGCATGCGCCGCACACGCATCACCCGGAAGTGACCCTACTGCACGCCTCACTCCCACATACACGTCAGAAAAGGAACGACACGTGTATGCTCGTGCGGCTACTCGTATGCAATGCGTGTTTTACTCAGCAGCAATCCCCCATGCAGTCAAGGGAGTTTACTCCCAGGAAAGCCATGCACGGGATTGTCATCATATGGACACAAGCCCCCCCCCCTAATGCAAGAAAGGTGCCACCCGGAGAAAAAGAAAGCCCCAGTGCCATTCCCACCCTGGGGCGGCAAGCGCACCCCTCTCTCTCCTTCCAAAGCGCCTTCGCACCTGGAGAGACGGCGGGGGCGGGTGGGTGGAGATGGGGCGAAGCGTGGTTTCGCGGCGCCCCTTCCATGCCTGCTCGTGGGCCGGCCGGCCGGACAGGAAGAGGCGGTGTGGGGGAGGCAGTGTTTTTCCTCTCGGCGGCTACCGCCGCTGCAGTTTTTCTGGTCCGAGGCAGGAGCTGCTTGCCGCCCCCGGAGCTCTCCCACGCACGGCAGCAGCTCGGCGCGGCTGCGAGGGGGTGGCGAGAGCGTCTTCGCCGCTCCGAACGAGGCCGCCGCTGGCCAGGCCAGGCCGCGGTTTGCGGGGCTTGCCGCTGCCGCTGGGGAAGAGGGACCGCCGCTTTCCTCGTGAGAAGGGCTCCCTCCCGGGCGCAGAGCGTGTGTGAGCCGGCCCAGGCCCCCTCCCCTCGCCCCCGCCCGGGCTGACGCTGAAATGAAATGATATTCTTGGCCGCCATCCTTGGCCTCCCTCCGGGGCGGGGGCCCGTCTGGTGCGGCTTCCCAGCAGAGAGAGAGATGCGTCTTCTGGGTACCTCCTCCTCACACCCTAGACGTCGAAGGGGGCCGGGAACCTGCCGCCGCCGCGGCACAAAGAGGCTGGCGGGGAAGGACGCGCCACGCGCTTCCCCCTCCCCACTGCGGGGGCCCCCGTTTCCGTTCCCCGCGGGGGGGAGGGGGAGCAGAGGATTGGGGGAGGGAGGCCACAAAACTCGTGGGGGAGGCCGGGCCCCGTGGGCCCCATGCGAGCTACGGGCCTGCATAGCAGCAACTGACATCCACTCCTTTAACTGGTGTTTTGTTGTTCTCTTCTGTTCTGTTTCCAAAATGAAGGCTGTGACATCACTGTACATATGGTGGAGGTTGATTATGACAGTTACTACATTCTTCACTTTACAACAGTGAACAACCGCATTTTGCATCTATATAGTAAGTGTTGTGGATGGCGATGGGTTTATCAGGGGTCAGATATGCGCTATGGGCACCTGTAGGAAAGGCTATTCTGACTTTTGAAAATGTACTGCTGTGGCGAATTAAGAAGAATCATACCTTTCCTCCAGAAGAGCAAACACCGCTTGATTCCTCTGTGATCTAGGGTTGCCAGGTCCTCCTTACCTTCTGCCAGCAGGGGGCTACTACCTGCTCTCTGCATGTGGCATGGTGATGTCACCCAGAAGTGACAACATTGCACTGGGCATGTTGTGAAGGGGATGCTCTAGCATTTGGCTAAAAAACCCTATGGTCACCATAGAGTTTTTAGACAAATGCTAGAGTGTCCCCTGCATGACGTGCCCAGCGTGATGATGTCTCCTCCGAGTGACATCATTGTGCTGGGCACATCAGGCGTGGCGGGGCTCTTTGAGGCGAGGCTCCCCCTGCTGGCCAGCTGGCCGGCAGCGGATTGGGGTCCCTGAAATTGGGTGAACCCCTGCCCACATTGGGGGGATGGCAACCCTATGGTGGTCTAAGGACACAAAAATCCTAGAGAGAAATGTTGCTGAACTTCTTAAAACTCTTCACTCAGAATTTTAAAGTTATTTTTTCCTGAGACCGAAACCCAAATTATCTGTTTTATCCTCAGAACAACCCTCTGAGGTACGTAGCCAAAAGGATTATTGTGACACATGCAAATGTGGAACCCCTGAGATTCTAGGGGTTGAAATTTGGAAGGGGGAGGTGTTTTATTCTGTGTGTTTGCTTATAGCTGAGTCACGTAAGACAGGGTAACTTAAGCAGTCTATGGCTTTTTCCGCACTAGACCTTTAATCCAGGTTCAACACTGTCTCCTACTAGCTATTCTGCACTGCACTTGACTTCATCCCTCTTTTTATCCCAGGCTTTTTGTCAATTCTGCTTTACGTTGTGTCACTCTGGTTTTGGACTGCTATTGCCCCGGGGTATATGATCCTTTTTTGCCATTGGCTTTCCTTGATCTGGAGTCGCCCTGGTGCAGATTTAAGTGTAGAATTTTTAACTTAGTTTTGATCCTTCCCACGCCTTTTCCACCATACATAGGACAAACACCCCTGTTTGCAATGCAGAATTTATAACCCAGGGCAGGCAAGCAAATTGGAGTGGGACGAAATTAGAGCAGAAAACAACAGATAAACAGAGATAACTGCAAGGTAAATGGCTGTGAATTGAACACAGAGAAAACCCGGAGTGAGGTCCAAGTGTGGAAAGGACCTAAGACCACTGAGTAAACTTCATGGCTGGGCCTGGTTTTCATTCAGTTCTGGACTTCCCTAATTCAAGTTCAATATTATGGTATAAACCAGTGGAAGGTTTGAGAAAATGCACTGCACTGCGAAGCAACCAGGGGAAAAGCCCATAAACCCACTCACGCTCAGCACAGAAGTCAAAACATAACCTTTGAGCACATTGAGGCATTTGAATCCAAACTGTTTTGGTCTATCTAACCTCTTCACAATTCTTAATGCCATTTCTTGTTTGGTTGGAAGCCAGGGCGAAAAAACAACTCCGTCTGCAGAAAAAAATATTCAGGAAGGCTGCTAAATCCCTGAGATTTGATTTGAAGAAGATTATCTTCCAATCCAGAAGGGGTAAGAATAGCTGGATCCATGGGATTTATGGCTCCTTGATCTGGGGTAAATAAAGAACTTTCTCAGCAACTCCAATCAGCTAAGGGCAGATGCACCTTCCTTATCACGAACAACTAAAAAGTTAAGGGAATTATTGTTTCTGTGTACTGGGGTTTGGAAGAGAGAGCAGTGGAGGCTTGTGGCGTTTTTGTGCTGTCTGCTTTATTTACAAATGTACAGGTAGGGCACAAGTGGAGGCAAAGATGGCAGTATATTTGCTGCCTCAGTTCAGAGCCTGAGAGAGATATATCTGCCCCCTTCCCCAATCTCAGGAAAAACTGTCTGCTCCACTCTCTGTCTCTTTTAGAATCAAAAAATGTTGCACAGATACAGCTTCTCCTCCCCTACAGCTATAAGAGAAGCCCACCTCCTTCAGGGCGGATGGGCACTTGATCAGAGCCATTTACCATCAAAGATCTTTGCGGAGCTATCCAAACCCATCGAGACACATTATAATCTCCGTGTCATGTAAGACAGACAAGCGGTCTCCAATGTGGTGCCCATGACACCTTTCCTTGTGCTCGCCAAGTGTTTTTAGAAAATGGGTGGGGCCAGGTAGGTCTTTTACCCAGCAACGCTTCTGATTAGCCATTGAAAATTTGTTTGGCTGTGCAGATTTTTTTTTAATCTATTGCTTTGGCAGCAGCTACCACCACAGCACAGGAATCTTCACTGTGTGATTAAAGATAAACTGTGGAAGCTATTTTTTGAGTGGCTCTGCCTCCTGCGGTAGCCGTTTTGTGGCAGCCATTTTGTGGTTGCGCCCACCACACTGTGTCAGAATTCCAAAGGCACCTGCAGTCTCAAAATGGTAGGGGACCCTTGAGACAGGACTGAGCAACAGTGAACAGAATCTGAATTGCCACACTGTGCTTCTGATTTGGTAACAAGCCGGCAAGGGCTGAGGGGGCAAATACCAGGAACTTCAGGGTATTTCCTGGCATCTAGCCATGTGTCTTGAGGCCTCAGAGCCTTCTTCAACAGCAAGAGGGGTATGAAACATTAGTGACCAGCAGCATAAAAAAACCCCACAGCATTATCTTTAGCTAATGTCTGCGGATGCTGCTACTGTTAAAGGCACAGGAACAGGATCCAGTTGGCAACCAATGTTGGCAACCAAATGGGGTTCTGCTCTATGGTCCTCATTCCACAATCTGTTATAATGACAACACTTCTTTTCCCCCCACAGTTAAATGCGATAATGTGTTCGTGAACGAATCCACCTGAAAACCATACCCTCTTTCATAAAAACAAAGAACTGGTAACCAATTCCTCTTGATATGAAAAATAAAACATTAACTGGATCACATATTCTATAGAGGTGCAGTAAAATATTGCACCAAATAGAAATCTGGGAATCTTTTAGAATCTGTAATTTGAACTGTTGAGCTGAGGTTTTCCATTGTGAAAAAAGTTAGTTTTCAATGGCAATGTTTTAAAGCGTTGTATTACAATGCCTTTTGCTGTTTCACATTTTTATTTTCAGCCACTATTGCCATATCCTGATTTTTTAAAAATGTTTTGATTGTTGAACCTATGCCTAGGATTTTCATAATTACATTATCCTGCCTATATATTGCTATGGTTACACTTCAAAGTTGTTTGAAACTGTTATCTGGAGACTTGAAGTCTAAGGCTGCGGTCAGACAAGCAGTTTGATCCGACGTCGCTGCTGTTCCCTTCTGGATTTGACATGCATGATCAGACAACAGCATCTGCCTCCTGTTCCTCAGTCGTTGGCACTTCATTCTCACCCATCTTCAAATTGGAGTTATTTGGCACCGGGGAAAGTCTGGCCTTTATGGATGTCTGTGCTTTCACCCTGCATTTCCGGCTGTCTGAACTCCCCTGTTGTGAAGTCAAGCCATTTGGGAAGTCTGAACCGTCCCTTCTGTTTTCACTTCCTTTAAAAAAATATATCAGGTAGTGATGTACGCATAAGCGCATAATTGCCCCAGGTGTTGTCAATCATCACTTGCACGTCCAAGCAGCTGAGTGACAAATCCCCCCAACCCCTCTTTCCTGTTTCTGTCTGATTCAGAGTTGGTTTTGAGAGCATCCCATGATTTACCCAAAAGTAAATGTGCTGAAGTCATTGGGACTACTCTCATGTAAATCTGCCCCCCAAGGCACAGTGGTGAAGCAAAGGAGGCTGAGAAAGGCCGCACTACATGGCAGAGGGATCATGAAGTTGTCAAAATGGGATGGTACATGGAATGAATGCTTCTGTGCATGCACGAAAGACAATTTTTTAAAAGGATGGTACCACACAACAGAATCTGAACTGTCAGCCACTGAGTGAGCGCGCGGTGAAGCCAGTTCAGGGTGGGATGGCTGATCAAAAATCTCTGTTGCAAAACAAAGCAGAGAAATTAGAGGCGGGGCCAGAGAACGCCAAGCCTGTTGTCTGACCGCAGCCTAAGTGATGGCAGTACACTTGAAGTTTTTATAGGTTTACACCCTTTATTGAACTTCTAAAGATGGCTTAGGGAAGTGGTCTTCCGCCCATGTTAAGGGACCCTCGGATGTGGCAGAAGCTCTTACAGAGCTGTCACATTTATTTTGCTTCTTTTTCAGAGGACATGTTTGTAGTGCACATGCATAGAATACAAGGTTGCCATGTCTCCAGATTCTCTCTGCACACATACTGCACCAATTTGTTTCTTCTTACCTGTTCTACAAAATACACAGTTTATGCAGGATACCGGCCAGATGTTCTGGTCCTTGGCATCCCCGAGTATGAATAGAGAATTATGTGACAGCACAGTTCCAACATTTCTTTACAGCAGAATATTGGCAGGCATGATCCATAATGGTGGCCAAAGACTATTTCAAGGAAGTTGTTATGCCATTACTGACCTTCTCCTTGAAAATAATGCAAAAATTGTTGCTTAACTGCTACAGATGTGCAATTCAGATCTCAGAACATTCATAATTCATTGAATAATGTCATGTCTGAAGTATTCTGAATATGTCTTGATCTGAATTTTATAATTCGAGATGTTAAGAATAATTCTGTGTATTCAAAATCACATTCGTTCCCATAGAAAGCAAGCTGGGCAGCCTGGGCATGAAACTGAAGAGTGGTGGGGACAGGGAGCTGACTGTCCCCACCTACCTGGTGTTGTTATGGATTAGCCCAGGGAAGGGGAAATGGGATGAGTTCACAAGTGTGCTGATGAAAGGGGGCACTGATCCATCATCCTGAGATCTGAAAGAAAGAATCTGAGAAAGAGATCAGGTTCAGGCAACTTTTCCTTACTTGCAAGTTGTGCTTGCACACTCGAACACAACCTCTCTCTCTCTCACCCATTTGTCCTTTTGCAGGGAAATCAGAAGTGCTTCAGAACACCAGCCTGTACCACCAGCATCTTGTCAGGCCAGATTTCTTTTCCCATCACCCATCAGTCATCTACTGATCGGACGTCCTGCTTGGACTTTATTAAAAATTAAAATAAAAAGACCAAACGATATCCCTTTGCTGCATTTGTGTGTGATTTCAGAAATACTGCAAGATACTAGAGTAGAAGGCACAAAGGTTCTTTCTTTATTGCTTTCCTTTTTTCAGGCAAACCTTCCTTCCACAGAGAAATTCATTAATGGCCATTGGGGCTGAGAAAGCTGTTGTCTCTGCTCCTTCTAAATTTCAAATCAGGCACAGGACTTTATTGTTATTCCGTCTATCGGAAGGGCCATGGAAGCCATATAAGGGGCTTTCTGCTTTTCTCATGCAGGTATTTGCCATGTGTTGGAGACCTATGCAGCCTCCCTAGGGCAACATGGGACTAGCTGGTCTCTTTGAGGCCAAGCAGGAGGTTTTGGGGTCCCTATGATTGTTTATTGGTGGTGGTGGAAAGTGCAGTCAAGTCACAGCTGACTTATGGTGACCCCATAGGATTTTCAAGGAAGGAGACATTCAGAGGTGGTTTGCCATTGCCTGCCTCCTTATCATGACCCTCGTATTCCTTGGAGGTCTCCTATCCATTTACTAGCTAGGGCCGACCCTGCTTATCTTCCAAGATCTGATGAGATTGGATTAGCTTGGGCTACCCAGGTCAGGTGATTGTGTTATTAGGGGACTCTATTTTTCCACCTGCTAGATGTTGTCAGGGAATGGGGAGGGATAACTAGGCCAGGCATATGGACTGGTTAGGCCATGGCTAGTTTGGCAGGATTAGGGCAGTTGCTTTGGAAAGCACATTGAGCCATTAAGCATGATGGAGTCTGGGGTGGATTTAGAGGAGACATCTTTCAACCACACCTTTCATTGTCTCTATGACATGCTGGGTGAGGGCAATAGAGCTTGGCACCTCTCAGAACAGACAGCTGTAGATGGGGATAAAAGAGGACATTAAAAAATTGCTGGGCGCATTTGAAGCTCATAGAGTTGCCAGCCCCCTCCAGGAACATGAGAGGGCCCTAGGTTATGTTGCCAGCTACAGCACTTCTGTTGTGTATCAGAAAATATGTCATCATATCAGTGGTGTAGTGACACTCTGGTATTTGGGGAAAATATATGGTAAAAAATAGCTTCAACCATAGAAGAAGAAGACGAAGAAGAGGAGGAGGAGGAGGAGGAAGGGGGGGAGGAGGAGGAAATTGGATTTATACCCCGCCCTTCACTTGGAGTCTCAGAGTGGCTTACGTTCCCTTCCTCTCCCCACAACAGACACCCTATGAGATAGGTGGGGCTGAGAGAGCTCTTTTGAGGACTGCTTTTGAGAGAACAGCTCTGAGAGAACTGTGACTGACCCAGGGTCACCCAGCTGGCATCATGTGGAGGAGTGGGGAATCAAACCCAGTTCTCCAGATTAGAGTCCGCCATTCTTAACCACTACACAAAACTGGAGGTTTTGCCCAAATACCAGAGCATGGCTGTGATATCGCTAACGTGATGATGTAACTTCTGGTACATACCACATCACTGGTGGGGTATCCTGGGCCTCCCTCCTGCTCCTGGGAAGTCCCCTACTGACCAGCTGATCAGCAGCAGGGGGCGGAGCCTAGTGGCAGGGGATCCCCAGTTTTTTTGGGGGGGCTGGCAACCCTAGAAGCTAGGGTGGACTTGCCAAAGTATTGTAGCTATACATTGCCTACCTAGCACAGCCTGCCGTTAAAAGGTAGAAATGTTAGATGTAGATCAGCCAATTTTTGCAGAAAAATTTAAAAACTGAAAAAAGATACATTAGATGTTGAATAACACAAAATAATAGAAACATTTATTGTGCCTTTAAGAACAAATACCCTCTGTTGCCATTGTGTGTGTGTGGGGGGTAGTTAGGCAACAACAATAGCACTGCCAGCTGTCAAACCTTGGTTTCTGTCAATAAAAGGCGAGGAGGGCCCTTTCCAGGGCTATTGTGTCCTTCCAGTCCAGTCTTGCTCCCCTCCCTTCTGCCCTAGAGGGAGGACTCATTGGTGCCAGGCCCAGGAGCAATTATTGGGCAACTTGCTACCAGGTTTGGTGGTGCCCAGTGGACAACATGATGCTGTACAATCTGCATGGGCCCGGTGGCAATCTGAGCACAACATGTGTGACTTGACCCGGCCTACCAGTAGCCATCACATAACTCATCTGAGCAACCTGCTACCACATGACAATTGCAGCTTGGCCAGACTTTTCCCAGGGAGAGGCTGGCAGAAGGAGGGAAAGCTGAGAGCCAGAGTAGCGTAGCAGTGTCAGACTGGGATTCCAACTCTGCCATGGAAGCTGGGGGTAGTAATTCCCTCTTAGCCTAATCTACCTGACAGAGTTGCTGTGAGGATAAAATGGAGGGGAAAATGATGTAAAAACTACTCTGGGTCTCCACTGGGGAGATAGGTAGAGTATATATTAAGTAAATATAATAAATAAACTGAAGATTGGGGGAGGGGCAGATAAAAGGAATGTTGGTTAGTGAGGAGGAAGGAGAAGAGGAAGCAGTGAAAAGGGAGATGATATGGGGGCTGCCAGGAGGAGTGAAAGAAGAAACAGTGTGGGGAAAAGGAGCCCCGCAAGTCCTTGTAGTTTCCCATTTGTTTATTTATATTTATTTGCTAATCAGTTCATATAAATAGGACTAATCTGGACTTTAAAATAAAATACTTTTGCGATACACTGCTTCCAAACACCCACTTTGCAAAACTACATTTCCCAGATCAAAATACAGTCACCTTCCATGACCTCAGCTCCACCACAGTTCACCACAGTTTGTTGAAACTCACTTAGCAGACAATTCACTCCTTTGAAAAAAAATACTGTGCCAAGTCGAACACATGCATTTTTAAAAGTTTCTGTGAGAACAGGATCGCAACAAGGATTAAATAACTTCAGCTGGGAAGCCATGTTAGTCTGTAATAAACATAACAAAATTTGAGTCCAGTAGCACCTAAAAGACCAAGAAAATCTTCTAGGGTATAAGCTTTCACAAGTTGGTGCCATTGTAATGCTAGGCTTCCAGAGACTGGCAAAATGCCCCCCCCCAAAAAAACAACAAAATTGTCCACCAAAGCATTACACAGAAAAATGTTTTCAAAGCTTTTCCATTCCAGTGTCTCTGTCTTTGCATATAATGTAAATTTCATTCTGTGCTAATGATCCCCCTTTATTTTGTTTGTTTGTTTTTCCCTCCCCGTTCTGCCACTCACTCCTCTGTGTCCCCTCCCACCCTCTCTTACCACCAGCTTGGGAGGCTTCTTAGGCACTGGTGGCAGTGCCCCATGCTCCGAGTAGCTACTGCCACCGTGCCCTGACGAGGTGGCGACAGGAGGAGCGGCAGGGCCCAGCAGGAGCCCGCCAAGGGTGCCTGGGTTGGGTGACTGGGGGAGGTGGTGGAGGCAGCCAATAAGAGAGCAGCTGCTGAGGTTCCCAAACAGAAAACTGCCCGTTTCCCTCAGCCCCTTTCCTCAGGTAACAGTATGGGCGTGATGCAGAGCCCTTAGAAGCCACAGCTTCCCAGTTGAGCTGGAAAGAGACTCTATGGGACAGGAAGGGGGGTGAGGAAAGGGGCTGCTGCCACTCCTCTGTTTTTCACTCCCCCCCCCCACAGAGACCACCCTCTGCTTTTTCCTCTCTGTACACAAAGCTTGGAGAGCGGAGGGGGGGGTTTAACGGAGATGGACTAATGAGCTTTGCCTCCACTTGCATTCTCATTGTCACTGATTTAAACCTGCACCCCTTTAAACCTGCATGGAACTAAACCTTTGCGGCTCCTTCTAAAGTCTAAAACCCTGTTCTTTTTATTTATAAGTCAAGGAAGTGTTTAGCAATAGGAGTTTATACTTAAGTGGAGTGTGTGTGCATGCTTGACTGTGGCTCTGCTGGACAGCCTGGTTAAGACTGGGCGGCCCAGCACAGCACAAGGAGAGCTCTTTGCAGGCTGCTGGGGAGCCTGGTTTAGGCTGCCCAACAGAGCTCGCAAAGGGGACAAATCCTGCAGGGAGAGCTGCAGCCAAGCCAACAGTGAGAACTCTCCCCATGGGATGGGCTCCTTGGTGTGCTCTGCTGGGCAGTCCATTGTAAAGTGGGCTACCCAGCAGAACCCCAGCCAAGCATGCACATGCCTCATTTACTGATAAACTCCTATTGTTAAACTGGCCCCACTTGTTAAAAAACTGAGAATTTACAGGTGAGCACCAATGAAGGAGGGAAGATGGTGGAATGTGCAGAGTGGGAGGAATGACCAACCTCAGTGTGGGTGGGGGAGTGGGCACAGAGGGGGTGGTGAAGTGGACGGGGCAGAAAAATCTGAGGGAATGTTTCTGCTTATGAATTATTTCTGCTTGGAAGTCAAGCAAGTAGAAAAACCATGGCAAAGGCACTTTCAGAAAAGCTGGAGAAACAGGAAGCTGAAAGTGAACCGAGAGCTGAGGGAGGAAAATCAATGCAGAAAACAAAAACAACAAACAAAAACCAACGGACATGCGAGGTGAAAGCGGGGGGAAATGCAGAACATAAAAAAATGCGATGGAGATGCGCTGTGAAACTGAGGGAAATCACCTGTCAGTTAACACTGAAATGAGTGGGGGGGTGATCCTCCTCCCTCAACCTGGTACACTAACAATGTCTCCTGTCTGGGTTGTTATCTGTTTATGCTTTTCTGACCTTGGGGTTCCAGCTGCTCCTGACCTGCTGGGAACAAACGGCTCCTATTTTGCCCACTCACTTTTCTCTCTCTTGCGCACACAATGCACAATGCTTATTGGCTTTTGCTTGTAATGGGAGGTGCTTTGAAACTACTATAACTGTGGGTGCCCTGCTGCTTTGGGCCATTCCTGACAAAAAATGTTCACGTGTCATAGTTATGAACTACCAATAAACAGAATACTTCTTATGAAGTGCTGTGTGGTGTGATCGAACCATCATGCATAACAGGCCTTAGTTGGCATTAAAGGAACAGGATTTAGGTGGCATTGATAACCCTCATGCATCCCAAATGGGGAGGATAATTTGCCCAAAGCATCCCTGAATTTCCATTGACATTTGCAGTGGCTAAAGTGGTCATAAAAGTCTACAGGTAGTCCTCCAGGTATGACAAATAAAAAATTAGTTGCCTGAACTCTAAAAACTTCATATGGGAAACAGGAAAATGAAATGGATTCAGTCTTTTTTACTGAGCAATATATCTCATGCAACCCCCAAATTACAGAAGTTTTCCTCCTTAAGCAGCTGTTTGCTTCACGTACAATAAAACACAGAGAAAATATATTCTAAATCATCAGCTGTTCTTCTCCTGGGACAAGCTTGCCAATATAGGTAGATCCAGTGCAAAGTCTCCAATTCAGGATCCCTTCATTCCCAGCAAGCACTGGTTTCCTCTCATCTGAAGTCTAAGTCATGTCAAACAAGGGTCAACACCGGGTCCACTTTATGTCATAGTAAGCCAGACAGAGATCCATACACAACACAGAATATTTGAAAGAGTTGTAAACAAACAAGCTCCGGGCAGAAACTCAAGGCTGAAGAGCCAGGATTTTATTAAGAGGGGATCTGAACCAACTGCTGATCAGCTGGTGTGGAAGGAAGTAGAAGGGAAAGAGAACTGTCAACCCCCCCCCTTACAAGCACATTAGCCAATTAAAAGAGGGAACTGTTTCTGCAAATGATACCTTTTGAATGATACCAAATGCTCACAGATACAGAATACAAACAACACCTCATTAAGTGAAGTACAAGTGAAGTACAACACCTCATTAAGTGAAGTACAAGTCTCTCTTCCTGATCTAGTTGACATCATGCTCTGTTCCCTCACCCAGGAGGACCAAGTTATAAGATAATGAAGGGATACCACGATATGAGATCCCTTTGCCTGTTTTATTGATCTTTTAACCCCTAACTATATTGTTTTATTTTGCCTAGGTAGTTGAATTTTAGAGAGGGAACCAGGTGTCCTTGTATCTTATGTAATGGGTAGGGGGTGATTTGGTAGTGGAAGACAAATGAACCAGTTGTGGATGGAAGGAAGCAAAAACAAGCCAAAAATGGGGGGGAAGGGGGGGAGCTTCAGCCCGAGAGGACCAGGTAACCAAGAAGGTTAAGACAAGGCCTTGTTGATTAAATAAGTCCCCTTTCCTGTATGCAGACACAAACATACCATAAAGTTACAAGTTACTCTGACCCTGAGTATACAGACCTTAGAACGAGGAATACCCTCATTTAAAAAATGATTTTGGACAATCCTGTTGTATCCCAAAAATGAAGAGGGACTTATTTAATAAATTGTCCTTACTTCTTATGAAGTGTTTTTTAGACTCAGGTCAGAAGTGAAGTATTTTAAATTGTGATTGATTATATTTTATTGAGTGTATTTTATTTTATGTATCTGTACCACTGAGAAAGGCTGTTAGGCTGAATTGCATCTGGTTTTAACAATCCCCCCCCCCCCCGTTTTTCTTTTTTTTAATAATGATAGATCAAGATGGGTAGCCGTGTTAGTCTGTCTGTAGCAGTAGAAAAGAACAAGAGTCCAGTAGCACCTTAAAGACTGCCACATATTTTGTTCATCTTTAAGGTGCTACTGGACTCTTGTTCTTTTCTACTGCTACAGACAGACTAACACGGCTACCCATCTTGATCTATCATTATTATTTGTTTTGTTATTAGTGACTAGAAGGAAGCCAGATGTTTAATGGTTACCCCTGCAATCAATCTATCATCCAAGGACATCTGGGTGTCCATCTTAACATCACACTGATTCTTAAAATACTGATGCTCAATAACAGTGGCAGTCCAGGCCTTGATCGAAAAGGGGCAATCCTGGCTTTTATCACCAAGATTTCATTGAATGAGGCAGACAGCATAAACTTACACACAAATACACACAAGGCTGCCTTATACTGAATCGGACCATCCGTTCACCAACATGAGTACTGTCTGCTCAGCTGTCCAGGGTCTCAGGTAGAGGTCTTTCACATCACCTACTGCCTGGTCCTTTTAACTGGAGATGCTAGGGATTGAACCTGGGGCCTTCTACAAGCAAAGCAGAGGCTCTTCCACTCAGCCATAGCCCCTCTCCAACCTAGCAACAGCCTTGTACGGTCCCTGGAATCTGAGGAAGGATGGTGTTGTTGAGGCGCTGGAGCTCCTGGTCTTTGTGGGGCATGATAGAATACGTCATAGCCAGCACCATCCCTCTGCACAGGGTGGGGCTTAAACTATTCTGGAGCCAGCTAACCCTGCAAGCTTTGTTGTCCGATCTTTCCTGTGCTATATTTGTTTTAGGATTATAAGTGAGAATGACATTCACCAATTGTATAAAATACACTGGTGCATTAGCAGCACCTTGGCACACGTGCTTTTTCAACACTTTGAAGGATGTATAAGTTGCAGTGCAATCCTATACAGCGTTACTCCAGTCTAACCCCTTGATTTCAATGGGCTTAGACTAGAGTAGCTGAACAGGATTGCACTGTTACTCTCCCAGTTTAGTTTTTCACAAGTTTTTAAAAATCAGCTTTTCCCACCTAGTATGGCTTGTATGCTTTCCACAGCTGAATGACAGGCAAAATTAAGGGTGGGTTTTTTTTTCCAGCTTTGCCAGATGAATTTTTGACCAGGCTGAGGTTGGTTCCCAGTTCCTAATTTGCACTTCCTGGTTACTTTTTTTGGTGAATCCAACCCACAAACATAGATACTTCACAAATCACACGAGTCAACACAGGATGAGGCCAAAGACTGAGAGGGCAAAGAAGAAGCAAAATGATACCAAGGAGATGCAAGTAGCACTCAGGGGAAGAAACATTTCCTAAACAGCGCTGTAATTGTGCAAAAATGTCCAGAGAGCAATCTCTCTTACAGAGCCTTTTGCATGGATTATGAAGTGGTGCTTCTGAAGTGAGTATCAAAACAGGAGAAACTTTCATACTGTATTGGCATGGACGTGCAACAGCCCACTGCTGTTTGGGGTACTGAATGTGGGCAAGGGGACCAGGAGGGGGATGAAAACGTTGATTACACAGAATACCCTATACATACCATGATGCTAAGATGCATCATGAACCCATCACCTGTACCTTTTGAACATATCTGGTCACAGGTTACCTCACTGTTCCCACAGAACATGCTGTGATAAACAGAGCGTCCTAGATCTTTCAGAATTTGCAGGAAATGTTACTTCGGAAAAGAAGGCCTACTATCTCAAATCTCTTTCTGTATTTTTTTTTTTTTTTTTTGCATAATGAGTTCCTGGAGATGGATTTGCTTGGATGAACTTTGGGAACTCAAACTGAGGAATATAAAATGAGACATCATTGAAGAGGTGAGATCTCTTCCGCCCTTGCAACTATTTCCTAACTGGTGTGAACAGGGACATTTGCAAGGATGCCAGGTACACTGATGTTTGGGTTGGTCTTTGCCTGCTTGCTTCATGGTGGAGATCATGAAGAGCTTGATATCCGAAAGGTAACACTGAGTCTATCTTCAGTTAGTGCTTTAAGCTCAGAACATCTCTGAAGGAGGTGTTAGTTTCTCTGGATCTATCCCTTATGGATTTCAAAGAGGCAGACATCTGGGTCTGTGGAAAGCACAAAAGTGTAATTTTGCAGTCCCGCTTTATTGTGTTGGTGACTGTATGTTCTGCTCTGATTGCTGCGTTTTTAACAATGTGTGGTCTCAGTGAGAAAGGCAGACTATAAATAAACAAACAAACAAACAAACAAATAAATAAACGTGCTTTCCTTAGCTGGTAGAAAGGTATACATCGATACTCGAAGGAGAAAAGGGGGAAGAGGATGAGATCATAATGTGAGGCCAGAATCCCAGCAGTCAAAGAGATAACGTATGAGAAGGGAACCCACAAGGAGTTGTGGGACCCTCTAGTTTATCCTACTTCGCAACCTATCTCTGTTTTCTTCCTTCTGTCCCCACACAGCTCCCACAACTTTGCTTCTTTTCCTAATCCCTTCCCTCCCTGCCACCTACCTGCCTCATACCTCCTTACCACTTCCCTTCCCATCCTTCCCCCTTGCAGTTTTTCTGGTTTTCCTGTCTCCCTCCAGCCTCCTTTCCTCTCCCTTTTGCTCAGCTTTTTCTTTCCTCCCACCACCTTGTCTTGCTTGCCTGTTCATTCCCCAATTCACCTACAGTGCTCAAGTGAAGCTGCAGCAGCCATTTTAGATTACAAGATTTGCCTAGGCAATCCAAAATAGCTGGTGAGATCTCATGAGGAAATCTTGTAAATGTTTGGTATTTTAAAACTTTTTTATCATGGCATGGCACAGAAAGGTGTTCATTAAGGGAAATGGACTATGGACTATACCACTGTGTATAGGACATATTATCTGCTTGCGGTATGTATTATTCCGTTGTCACTGCATAATTTCCTGCTGTGGTATCTGCGTTCTGAATCACGTGTAATATTTTGTTCTTGTTTCAGATTTCTGTAATCTTAGTCCTAGTACATTGTCTATTAGATGTCCCATCCTACAGTGGCGTCTCAGTGAAAAAGGCGAACTATAAATATAGGATGAAATATATATTTCTAAAGTCCCTCATTGAACTGTGTAGAACTGTAATGACTTTTCATTCCAACAGTATGTAACTATAGTAACCTCTGCTACTTTGTTTGCCAAGGCTGAAAAACCATCCCAAGATAGTGTGAAGGGCAATTTCTGTGTTAAACAAACTTAATGCTAGTCAATCACGCAGTGTAAATAAAAGTAAACCAAACAGTGTATCTTGCACGGAGGCTTCCTCTCCTTCCTTACACCCTTTACACAGTTAGCTCATTCCTTGTTCTTCCCCCAAGCTGAAATCAGACTGCAAAAGGCAATTGTTTCTCACCTCTATGGACATTACAGCAGAAGACACATGTGGATAAAAACACCCCTGCTAAGTGTGAACATTGTTGCCTGAACAGGAAAGAGGAAAGGGTCATTTCACTGCCTGCATCACACTGCCAAATTGTCCTCTTCTTCGTAGTTTGCCGGAATATGGTATCATACTGCTGAGGCTGTGAATGGAAGTCTGCCGAATGAGCTTGATTCTGTTAAAATAAAAACAAAGATTGGGTATACTGGAGGCATATTGGTTGAAATCCGTCGTGTTCGGTAAGTTCCGTTGATTTTCTGTGACCATTAACTTCCTTTCAATGTGAAATCCATTTGTGACTCTTGGAGTGGGGGAACCACCCACAAAATCTTCATGTTTGCAAAAGCAGGAAACTAGACACATTGAAAATAGAGGTGAAATTAATTTGGTGCAGTTTTCTGTTCTGCACATTTTGGTAATGACTGTTCTTTCTTGGTTTGCTGACAGTCGGCAAATATTGAGGGTTTAGTGGAGGTATCTGGCATTTTATGAGAGGCTGTCATGGAAAGCAGGGGCCACGTGGAGCTTTTCCAAAAGTGGGTTCCCCCCCCCCTCCTCCACATGCTCCCTCCTCCACATGCTCCCTCCTCCTCTGGCTCCCAACAGTCTGGAGTAGTCAGGGGCTTGCTCCGTGGCCACCACTCTGGTCTAGGGGCATCCCAACTAGGATAGGTCCAGAGCACCTTTGTCCCCTCACCCTTCTACTGGTGGGGCATTATCAGACGCAAGACCAAGTGTGAGGCGTGAGGACCCTGGCAAAAATAAAGCAATTATGTTATTAAACAAATTGAAGCAATCATGACACTGGTGGAGAAAAACAGTTGTAAACAGAAAGAAAGTTTAACACTGGACATGTTCCCAATGAGTCAAAGGAGCTGGCAAGAGAACAATAACTTTTTCCTAAGGCAGCTACCTCACTGGTTCCTAACGATACCTCAGCAGCACCTGACTCTCGCAGGGCAGACTCACTCTCCTTGGTTGAGGGGTCATCTCCCTCTGATAGGAGCCTCTCCGCCAACTAGCTCTTAGGAGATGAATGGCACCCCTGCCCCCTCCTTGGGAGACCCTTATATTTTCTGTGTAATTTTAAAAGGAGGTTTCTGGTCTGCTTCATCAGAAGTCAGTGCAGATCACAGTTTGTGGTGGGAGGATTTGCATATGGTGGGGGCTCTTGCTGGTGACTTAATGACATCACAGGCAATGCACTGACATTACTCCCTGTGCACCCAACAGAGATGTCAGCATGTTGTCAGGGGACGACACTCCAGCATTTGGGCAAAGCTCTATTGTTTAACCATAGGATTTTACCCAAATGCCAGAGCATCCCCCCGAGTCACCGGCAATATGTTGGTGTCATTTCTGGGTGCATGAGGAGTGGTCAGCATGTCATGAATGCTGCCAATGTTTCCCGTTTCCTGCCATTTTTTGCCACGCCAGAGCCCAACATTTGAACCATGGCATAAAGTAGAAAACAACCTTTCACACTATTTGACAGATGACTTGTCAGTATAACTGGACAGATTTTATATTAACTCTCTACAAGAAATCAAAACGACTTTTGAACGCCAAACTCAAATTTTAGCTTTGAAACTTAAGAGTCATATTTTGAGGTTGATTTGGAAGCTCAGATATGGGCACACTTTTTTACAGCTCTGATTGGAGAAAGTGAAGTTGCAACAGACCAGTGTGATAGGTTGGGCTGAGAGAGATTAACTGGCACAAGGTCATCCAGTGAGCTATGTAGCTGCATCAGGAACTGAACCTGGTTCTCCCCGACCTAGCTGGATATTGTAGTTATGAAAATAAGAGTGGTCTGGGTGGGGGGAAGACACCTACACAATTACTCTCACATCCCTCCCTGTCCTTCCTGCCCTAAGAGTGAGGGGTAGGGGACAGAGAATTATGTTCTACATTTGGGATTATCTAAGTAGCTTGTAATGTTTTGTTTCTTTCTAGAAATGAACGGTGTGAGCAGGATGTAATATTTTTAGAAGCCACTGATTTTGCTGATGAATTTGAAAGTATCCGTAAGTACAAAAGAGGGAACTACAGGACTCTTGGGGGGGGGTCCTTCCCCCACCCTGGTCCCCAATTCCCACCCTTTAATTCCATTTAACTTCCTCTAGCTCTGCTTCCACTGTCCTTGAACTTTGTGTCTCTCGACTCCTTCTCTTCTTCAGCTAACCAGCTTTCAATTTCATAATGTGGCAAATGATCACCAAAATCTCACAAGACTACCTCATAAGATCTCGGCAGCCATTTTAGGTTGTCTAGGTAATTATAATCAACATCAGTAATGTCCTCAGTAGTGTCCTATTGCTTAGGCAATTATACCTGGCTCCATTGTGTGATTTTTTAAAAAAACCTTCATGCTTGGAGCCAGATCTGGAATTTGATATAAGGTGAGTAACCCACTCTTTCTCAGTCTGTAGACAGATGAGAGATGTTTTCAGGGAGATGAGGCAGTTTAACAGATATATAGATTACTGGTTTTGGCTTTTTGCCTTTGGTCAGATTGTACTGGGCAGGGTTTACATTGTTTTCAAAGCGCAGTTTGACGACAGGTGACAACTGAAGGAAAGAAATATGAGTGCATGCAGTGTGAGAAGTGAAACCTCTTATGATTCCTCATGTTTCTCTGATGCCGCTGTGTGTGCACATGTGCAGTCTTATAACACCCAAGCCACTTGGATTCTAGAGATACCCTTTATTCATCTCCGCCATTTCAGAGAGAATTTTAGTTTCTTGGATGGGCTACTCTAAGCAAGCCAGTATTTCTCCCCTGTAACATAAGTTTTCAGGCATGTGTCAGTCAGTAGGTTTGCCAGCCAAGTACTGCCAACCAGAAGGAATATGGGGGGGGGGGCAGGGACTTGGGAAGTGATGTTGCACAGTGTTGTGATGTCACCTCTGGAAGGAAGAAATGACATCATAATGCTCTAGGAATTTTGCAATTTTTATAGTAAAACTGTATGGTACAATGATCAAGATCTGGGGAATTCTTGTGATTGTGACATCACTTCTGGGTATAACCAGAAGTACATTTATACTAAAAGCTACAAACAACAGAAGTGTGTGGGAAGAGAGATCAATTTATAAGTTCCAATCAAAAGTGGAATCAATCCATCGAGAGTGTGAGGACCACTCACAAATGTAAATAAATAGGCAAAGTGAGACTAATTCTGAATAAAATTCTGAAGGAGGAGGGGGAGAGAAGAGGAGGAGGATTTATACCCCACCCTTCACTGAGTCTCAGAGCTGCTTACAATCTCCTTCCCTTCCTCTCCCCACAACAGCCACCCTGTGAGGTAGGTGGGGCTGAGAGAGCTCTGAGAGAACTGCTCTTGAGAGAACAGCTCTGAGAGAAGTGTGACTGACCCAAGGTCACCCAGCTGGCTGCATGTGGAAGAGTGGGGAATCAAACCTGATCCTCCAGATTAGATTCTGCTGCTCTTAACCAAACTGGCTCTCATGCATACTCCTTGCAATCAGATAGTCAGTTAATAATGTTTTCTGACCTTGTTCACGGCTCATGGTTAGGATTTGCATTTCAGGTAAGAGCTATGTTTCCAAGACTCCCTGCACCTGTCAGCTCTCTGCCTCACTTGGGGTGATGTCCTTCTCATATACTTGTACATGGAGGGGGAAATCAATGTTGTGCAAGCCTCCCCCCCTTGAAGGGGTACTGAGTGAGGGATGCATCCAACAGAATAGTTTAATTTATGCAATGAAGGCTAGAAGGTATAGCTCGAGAAGTGTATTCTACACATGAAATGTTCCTTCTCTCCATTCTCTTTTCATTGAAGGGCTCAGCAGAGTTCGAATTCTGGAGGCTGAGTTCGACAGTTACTGCATTATTCATGTTGCAGCGCGGAATTATGAGTCCACATTTATGCATCTATTCAGTACGTATCATGGATTATGACAACATATTATTGTGATGACTAAAAATAAATCACCCTCTTTCTCCCAAGAGCTCAGGATAGTCCACTCGGGGTGATCCTACTGTGATCTGACAATATGTTTATTTATGACATTGCTATACCAACTTCAGCCAGATAAATACATTACAGTGGTCAGCAGACTGCTCAAAGTGGAAAACAGAGGTTTCATCAAAATAAATAATCAACTACACAGATCTAAAATCGTTACATAACAATCCATATTAAATTATCATCAATAGAAAGTTGCAGCATAGGCCAAGTTTTGTTCAGCCACTGATTTACCACACTGACCTTCAATGTTTGTGACCTTCTCAAGTGGGTAACTTGAGAAAATGGACTGCAGGACAAGTTGGGAGAATTCTGTTCATCGCAGTGTGATAGAGTTATTGGAAGTCGAAATGAACAGGGATCGTCCTGACCAGGGGTCGTTTCGTAGAAAAAGAGCTAGGGGAACTCATGAGCATAACTCATTAGCATATGCCACACCCCCTGACATCACCGGAAGTGTGTCATAAGGCCACACACACCACCCCCAACGGTCCCGGCCGCTGCTGGCCTTGCAGCTCCACTGCCGAGTCCCATGAGGGGCCTGGCGGTGGACCTGCAAGGCCAGCGGGAGTGCAAGGAAGCCCTGCGAAGGCCCTCCCTGGCCCCAGGCAGGCAGGGGTGGGGAGAGGCAGGGATGAAGCAACTTACCCTCCCTCTTCTCCTGCCTCATCCTGGCTGAATGAGGGCCGGAAGCGGGGCGGGCCGGAAGCAGGGGGCGGGGCTTTGCCATGTGCCCCGCCCCCCGTACCTCACCCGGGGGGACTGCAATCCCCCGTGTTCCCCCCCAAAATGACCTCTGGTCCTGACCTTGAGCATCTGTAGCTTAGATCTGGGGGGTGGTTCCTGGGGAGGGTTGAGTTTGGGGAGGGAGCTCAATGGGGATATGATGCCCCAGGATCTGTCCTCCAAAGCTGCCATGTCCTCCCATGGAACTGATCTCTGTAGTCTGGAGATTAGGTGTAATTCCATGATGATGCAGGGCCTCATCTTGAGTGGAGAGCCTTGCTAGCCATCCTGCTGCATCTTCCCTGCTTCTGTTGCCCACAGGCAAAAAATGTTTTGAGCAGATTCAGGGGTTCATGCCCCCCTTTTTTAAAAAAAGTGTGTGTGTGTGTGTGTTCTCAACATGCCTCCTGTTTATGTATCTCCTCCCCTCAGGCGCTCAACTCACTCCCTTCTTTCTGCCAGCCACTGTTGGGCTTGGCACCTGAAGCAATAACGAGGCAGGATTCATGGGGAGTCCTCCCATTCCAGATTGGATAAGAACCACTAGCATGAAACCATCACCAGACGATCTGGTTTTGGAACTTCCTCCCCTTATAATACTGGAGGATACGGTCTGGGGTCCGCCTCTTTATGTTGCATGCATGTGTGTGAGAGAAGATGTTGCACTCACCCTTTCCTGCCTTCTCCTCATTCAGGATGGAGCTGTGTGTGACTTTTGAGTGGTTTATAGACTTACGTTGCATGGAGTCACTTATGTAAGGCAGTCCCACTGTCCCAAGGATCAAAAACATTGGTTTCCAAAAGATCTTTATTCTACCAAATGTCTGATTAAGCAGAAAGCACAGATAGTTTTACAGCAAAAGAAAAAAACACAGCAGGATTGGCTGGAAAAGCAAAGCATTCCTAGCGAGAGTTAACTTACACCCGGTTTCCTTGTCCCTTTCTGACTTTGTCCCTTTCTGAATAAGCCTTCTGAGGCTCATCCCTACAAAAGTTGCAGGACTGGACAAAGACTAGACAAAGGAATGCATGGCTGTGCACCTATACTTCTGGAATTGCGGTGGAGAGCACCCCCCCCCGCCCCTTTGCTCTCCAGTTCCCACCACAGCCCAGTTCATTGATAATGCTTCCACTTGGTAATCTTAGACTTGCTGGTTATATCTTCCAACTTAGTGCTGAGGTAAACTGACTCTGGGTGCCTTAGCAGCAAACCAGCTCTGGGCTTTTCCCAAGTCATCAGCCACACTAAAAGTGACATTCTGCCCTCTCGATTACCCATTCCAACAAATCAGCTAGTATAATTTGAGCATCACTGTGACTTCAGTTGATAACAAATCCTTCTTTGGTTCTCAAGCCAGGACACCAGAACCATCAGATGATGACCAGTTAAACTTCGAATTTTTTGTCGGATATATTATGAGATTTGATCTCAAGCAGATTGTCTACCTAAGCAGAACTGGTAAGAGCAGCTTGGCTCCTGGGATTTATTTGTCTTTGGCCTGAGGGAAATGAAGACCAGTGAAAAAGCTCTCATGCCTGTAAACTGGTGGCAAAAGAGGACGTTGGAGCCAACTTTCCTTGTTTTAAAAAAGGGGCAACTCAGAAGACCAAAGCACTTTCCCTATTAGGAAAATATATGGAATTCAGCAGAATTTGCTTCTGTTTTGGTAGCAGGTTGGCAGGGGATGAAGGAAAAGATCATGAATATTAGAGCTAGGATTGAGTTTAGAAAGTGACCGCAGAGGGGTGTGCATTGAAGCCTTGGAACCTTTCTTGGGTGCAAAAAGGAAGCAATATGAAGCCTCTTGATTGGCTTGATCAAGTGTCAATGAAAGACTTGTGCCACTTTAGGTTCCAAATTCTCTTAGCAATTGGAGGATGACCTTATTTACAGTAGAAACACAGAGGAGTAAAAAAAAATGTCAATCTCGTGGGCATCTTTTCTCTGGGCCAGTTTTTTATCCTATTATGATGACCGTGTCTCTTTTCTTTCGCAGATCAGTGCCCTTGGTGACATGCAAGTAGGTAAAATCCAAGAAACTGGAAGTGATTAGGACAGCTAAACCTGGAATCCACAATCTGCATTGTAAAAAGCTGATAGCAATTGGCAACCATCTTTCTCAGAAAGGAAAATAATACCAACTAGATCTAAAAACTAACCAAGAACTAATAACTCCACATCTGCCCAGATACTTGTTATCTGCAAAGCTAGTTTATTTAGGCTAGTGGCTGCGCCTGTTTGCCCTTAGTGTACAACTCTGCAACACAGACAACATTCCATTGTAGCTGAATGTTGTAGGGGATGGTCTTTCATGGAAGCTTATCTGCTCTTTCCAATCTTCTCTTTGAGGAACCCAGCTGATGGTTGGCACCCAGCAGGAGAGTGGGTGTCAGGCTATGAGTGGGTGTTGGTATCACACATGGCATGATGTAATTTCTGGGGAAAACCGGGAGCGATGTCATGCCACTCTAGGAATCACCAGAAACTCTATGGTAAAACAAAAGTTTCCTGTGATTCCTAGAGCAATGTGACATCATTTCCAGTTGTCACCGAGAAGTGATGTCAACACTGCATGTGACAACAGTGATTTAAAAAAAAATTATATTCTCTGCCACCCAAAGGAGTGGCAGCAGGAAGAGTGGGTTGTTGGTGGACGGTCTCTCAACATAGTGGGGGACCTGACAACCTTTGGAACCCATAATAAGCTTCCCAAGATTCCCTGGAGCATAGTTTGACAACTACTGCTTTAGTTCAGTTTGGATTTTGTCCCTGGATGTCAGTAAACTGCGAGGCTTGCAATGTTATTCAGCTTGGTTGTATAATATCCTGTTCTAAACCATGGACAACAATCCTGATGGAATCTCTCCCACACCCACACTCTGATCTCTTCTCACTGGCAGTAGCTTTCCAAAGTTTCAGGTTAGAAGTCCCTACTGTCCTCAGCAGCTGCAATTCTATTCTTAACTGGTATACTATGGACCGAACCTGAGATCTTCATGAATGTTCTACCACTGATAGATGTTCCTTTATGTGTCCCCAAGAACAGAAAAGGTGTTTCAACGGAGTAATTGATCCATGTTAAATTATCTTCTATGTGTACCTGAAAGAAATGAAGATCCGAAATGTTTTCTGTGCACGTCCCAATAAAACTACTGCTGAATCCACAGGGAAATCAAAATCTTCTCAGAGTACCATCTGGTGCCCTCTCATATCATGGCTGTCCAGAAAGCCTTTACTGCGTTCTTCTACTCATCTTCCAACTGGGTTTCCTATACTGGTGGCCTGCTCTCTGCTGAAATGAATTACACATTGTGCTCTGCATTATAAAAGATTCCTTTCTTTGCCAATATTTTTAGAGAGCAATGAAATAGCTGTGGCGAGGATGGGCAGGGTAGTGGAACAGAAGGTGGTTTCGGAAGGTAAGGAGAAGAAGAAAACCTGGTACAGTTCAAGTTAGCAAGATCCAGTATCAAGCAGATACTACCATTGCTTTAAGATGAAAGGAAGGTCAACACTATTGGTATTCCCTGAGGGAAAAAAGGTTAGAGCCGATGTGGAATTCATAGTGGAAGCAATGAAGCAAGGCCAACAATAGAAAATTATAGGACACATTGTTTAACATGGATAACAGGTATCAGTGGGTCAGAAATGTCACAGCCCTGGCTGGGGGAAGTCAATTCTTTTAACTCCTGCTCAATATCCTGCTTGCCTGGAAGGAAGGAGAGGGATGCATCCCACCCATGCACACCTATATAGAAAATAACAAACCCAACAGCCCCAACAAAAACGAGCAGACCAAAATTGTCCCCCATGAAAATTTATGGAAACAAAGCATACAACAGAATAGAGAAGAGCACATTAGTCAATCCCCAGTTTTGGCCTACGCAAAGTAATCCTTAGGTCCAAGTAAAACACTTTGCAAGACAGCTCTTCTTTGAAAACTTTTTGTAAAACCAGACTTACTAGATCAAAACACAGTATCTGTACAAGAAACTGACTCCTTCGAAGTCCATCAACATTTGCCACTCTGCTGTCAGACATTCAAACCATGTCACACATGGTGCCCAGACAGTTTTGAATGAGTGCTAAGGATTTAACTCCAAAAAGATCATCACTGGTTCAGGACAGGTACTCAAAGTTGATTTATCTTCATAATAGGTCCATTGGCTCATCAAAATGCATACAATTACCCATACTCTTTGCTGCCCTCACCGTACCCAGACTGGTAAGGAGGAACACAGGCAGAGTGGCACCTGGCTTCAGCCTGTACCTGATGAAGCATAATATGTCTGGAGAGGGAAAGCATGGCAGCACCCACCTTTGACCTGTTGGCTCAGGCAGCATGTAGCTGGGGAGCAAGATTGCAGTGGTGGCTCCTTTATCTCCAGCTGGCTTCTCAGCCCTCGAAGAGGTGAAGGCGTGTATGGTGGAAGGAGGGGATATCAGGGGCATAGACTTTCCAGTTTCGGGGTGTGTGTGCTGGGGCTGGGCCAGAGGCATTGCTATGCTAGGTCCTTAAAAGAACTGGGGCCCAGTGACATCACAGGGAGGAGCCAGTGACATCACAGGCCATTGTCACTATCTATGGAGGCAGAGCCATGTAGGATTTAGGAAGGGACTCCCCAGAAATTTAGGGTGGCCTGGGAACCCCCCTAGCAATGCCCCTGGGCTGGGTTAAACCCAGGAAAAGGTGTGAGTTGGCCAGTAGTTATAGTGGTATCTCAGCGGTCTCCTGCTGTGTCCTTTTTTAAAATTCACTTTTAATGTACTCACTTTAAGAGCTGCAAATACACATACCATGTACATAGGGCAAACAAATGGTCACAAATTTGACAGTAAGAAAGGCAAAACAGGGAAACATTTTAAAAGGTTTCCTGGACGTTCATTTGCAGGAGTCTTGTTTCCGCCTTATTCATAAGGGTGACTTTGTACTGAAATTTACTAAATTATGGCATCACAGATGCCTTCGTTTGGTAAATGCATGGCTGAAGTCTCTGAGCCAGAGCAGAATACCAAACAACTGCTTTGCACTCAATTTCTGAGCAATGTACAGAATTCAGAGTAGCACCAATCTTCTTCTCACTTCAAACTTGGATCCTACAAGTGAGTACAAGTACATTTTGAGACAATTCGGATCAGAACAGTGCCCATAGCCATGACCCCATAGAAAACTCAGTTATGTCACCTAGGATTTTACATACTTTGCATTCTTAGCACACTTCTTAGAAACTCATCCTTAAAAATACAAATGTTCAGAACAAATTATTAATAAAATAAATCACATAATTAAGTTAATGGGAAATGACTGCATTCCTGTGCATGGTTAATTTCTGCTCTTCAGGTTCAACTTGCAAAACACGTTTGGCTACAACAAATGATCTTCAAACTGCTGAAATACAACTTTACCTGCACCAGAAAGGACTTTCCTCTTTCTAATTACAAATCTGTCCATGGCAAATTGAATAGAATGGTGGACTGGAAACAATTCAAAGGAAAATATCAGGATTCTGAAGGAGGAGAAATTACATATAAAAATAGGAGGGGTAGCCATGTTAATCATGTAATCACTGCAGTTTCTAAATCTGCAGAGTAGAATGACAGTCCCTGGGAATAGGCTCAGTGCTCTGGGACTGGAATGACAGCCCTCAGAATGGAATGATGGTCCCTAGGAAGAGAATCAGTGCTCTTGGACTGGAATGACAGGTCGCAGAGTGGAATAACAGCCCCTGGGAGTAGCAGAAGTGTTCCAGGACTGGAATGACAGCCCCCAGAGTGGAATGACAGTTCCTGGAATTAGCAGAAGTTTTCTGGGACTGGAATGACAGCCCTTGGGAGTTGCAGAAATGTTCTACTCTAAGAGCTGTCACTCCAGTCCCAGAACACTCCTGCCACCCCCAGGAGCTGTCATTCCACTCTGGGGCCTGTTATTCCAGTCCCAAATGCTCCTGCTATCCCCTGGGGCTTTTATCCTACTCAGGAGGCTGTCTTTCCAGTTCCAGAACACTCCTGCTACCCCCCTGGAGCAGTCATTCCACTCTGGGGCTTGTCATTCTAGTCCCAGAGTAGTCTATCTGGGCCCAGAGACCTTAACGGAAAATCCTTTTCGCATTTTCTTTGCAACTCATCTTGTGCTGTAATGGATTTCAATGGAGCCCATGCAAGTCAACCGGCATTC
>NW_015169318.1:40254-47799 GCF_001447785.1 Gekko japonicus
CCTGGCTCCCATTATTTCCAATGGGCCTTCTAACCTCTCCCGTTGTTTCCAATGGGCAATCCCGTCCTTCCTTTTAGTACATCCCAGCAAAGGAGGAGAAAATGTCATTACTTTGTTTCCAGAGAGGAGGGCTGATTTTCTGCCATGCTTTGTTGTTGTTCTCTCTCCTGGGTTTTCTAGAAAAAAACCTCTCTGTCTTTGTGTCTCTTTTCCAGGAGGGTAAGGGGATTCTGCAACTCCCGATGGGAGCAGAGTGAGGGGGCATGCAACAGAATCCTCAGACTGGCGAAGCTTCCGCTTTTTGGGAACAGCTTACTCACACAGCTTTGCCACACATCCCCACCTCCAACATTCCCATAGAGGGGCCAGCAGCCACCCGACAGCTTCAGAGAGTGGCCTGGGCCCAGGGAAAATGAGGCCAGGGCCACCACTACGACCTCCCTAATGAGAGGCCCACAGCCCCCCGAAAGCTCCAGAGCCCAGCCACTCACTCGCTCGGGGGCAGTGGCGGCCAGGTGGAGTGAGACAGCTCGGCCAGAACTGCCAGCACGCCTTCCCTCCAGGGACTGGCAGGTGAGGCCGCGCCGGAGCCAGACAGGGGAAGGGAGGGAGAGGAAGGGTGGCAAGCAACAGCAGCACCCACTTCAGCTTGCTGCTGCAGCACTAGGCCTGGCTGGTTGCTGTGGCAATGGGTGCCAGGGGGCTGTGTGCAATCACGTGCGTGACCATTGGGCCATGCGGTCAAGCAAAGCCCTGAAGAACATAAGAACATAAGAACATAAGAGATGCCAATGTTGGATCAGGCCAAAGGCCCATCCAGTCCAACACTCTGTATCCCACAGTGGCCAGAAATACCAGTGCCATCAGGAGGTCCACCAGTGGGGCCAGGACATTAGAAGCCCTCCCACTGTTGACCCCCCCCAAGCACCAAGATGACAGAGCATCACTTGCCCTGCTGAAATCCTTTGTCTTGTTCCTTGCTGAAATCACTCCACGTTTCGTAGTACTTTTCAGCTTCTCAGCTCTCGGAAGCTACACAGGCTCAGCCCTGGTCAGTACTTGGTTGGTTGACCACCAAGGAAGCACAGGGTTGCTATGCAGAGGCATGCAATGGCAAGCCACCTCTGTTCATCTCTTGCCTTGAAAACTCTAGCGGTTACTTTTGCCTGTGACAAGATGGCAGTTTCCACCAACATCAACTATGTAGCACTTCTAAACTTTAAAGCTAACATTACTCAGGTCAAAATGGGAAGATCTACAGGTTGTTGGCCATCATTACTAGTCTTTATTGGAAGAAGCCAGGAGAGCAGAAAGAAAGAACTCCTGGTGTTCTGCTGTATTTTGTAAACAACCACAAGGATTTGGCAGAAAAATACTCTTTGGGTCTTTTTATTCATTTGGCAGAGGCCAGGCCTCCAATGCAGGAAATCTAATCAGAAGATGTGGCAGAGTGAAGTGAGGGTCATCTGGAGGACCATGATGCTAATGATGCTGGTTGTGCATTCCTCGAACAATTCCTCCAAATTCTGATTTCCCTGTCAAAGGACAAATGGGATTGTGAAAGAGACTTTTGCTGGTGTGCTTAAAAAGAGAAAAAATGCGACATGATCTCTTTTTCATCTTTCTTCCAAATTACAGGCATGTGCACAAAATCATTGCACATAAAGTGGTTAATTATGGGTTCCTAAAGGTGAAGGTCAGTAATGGGGTGGCAGATGCACTTCCCCCAGATGTGGTTTGGACACCACTGCAGGCCATCCCCTGCATTGTGCAGCAGGCAAATAGTGGTGGCTGTGCTGGAGAGTGGCTTTTTACCTCCATCTTAAGACCACCATTTGTAAACAGTGGCTCTTCTGATTTTCACTGAAGTTGAATCGGTTGGGGTTTACTTTGAGCACTGTGCACCTTTTCTCCCCTCCAGTTTTCTATTTTACACCAATAAGAAAACCCAGGTAGTGTTGTGGGGTTGATCTCTCCTGACTGGTCAGTTTTGCACTGGGCGTGTCCTTTGAAATAGGAGATTCTTCGAGCTGAATTTACTGTGGGGTCACCATTAGTGGGTCCCCCCCATTATCAGTGTACAAGCTCCACCACTGGTTAGCTGCTTTGTGGCAGCTTGGTGGAGGAGGTTAATGGTGGGGGGAGTTGGAGATGTCAATGCTTTGCAACCTGAAGGCCCCCCCCCAGCGTTATTTGGAAATGAGATGACAGGCAAAGAGGGAAAACCAGATGTTGAGATGGACCAGACCTTTTTTGTTTAAACAGGCTGCTGCTGCCCCAGAACAGGCTCCAAGGCATTATCCTCATGTTTGAAATGTTTGTGGTCAGAGTCAATTTAAAAGAAAATCCCCCCCCCACCTAAAAACAAGCTTGCCTGAATGGGGAATCAAACTAACAGCCTTGCAGTTAGTAGCACTGCATTCTAACCAACTGACCTAACTGGTCATTCCTGCAAACAAGTCCGACAAGGGCAATGACTTTCTTAATCTCCTATTCCAAAAGACACACCCAGCGCAAAACTGACCAATAAGGAGAGACCAACTGGCCACTGAGGGGAGGGGGGGGAGGAAAAGTCTGCTTTTAAATTACCTTCTGCTTGGAAGCAAACCAAGGGGGAGAATAATCACAAAAGCAGTCTGAGAAAACCCAGGGAAGCAGCAAAATGAAAGCAGACTCAGCGCTGAAGGGTGGGTGGGTGGGATCAATGCAAAAACAAAAACAAAATGCGATTGGAATGCATTGGGGAATGCAGCAGGGGGAAAAGACCCAATGCTAATGAACAGTGAAAGCAAGGGAAACGGACCAGAAACATGACCTGAAACATCTATTTTCCTCCCCTCTGCCTTCTTTGTTCTGTTTTATTTCATCAGGAACATCCAGCTTTGTGAAAGGTTTTGGAGAACTCAGGAGCTTGCACACTTTTTGTTATATTTTGTTCTTTCCTATTCAAAGATGTTTTTTGGGGTATTTTTCTGCAACATACATTTCTTGGAATTTTTAAATTTGTAGATGTTGGTGAGTGTAGGACTTTAGAAACTCAAATTCGAACTCAGAATCAATGTTCTTCTGATCCCACCCCTGGAATGGGGAAGACTTCTTCACTGTGCCCAGCCAGGAAGGGTCCAGAATGCCCTGTGAAGGGAACAGAAGCCCTGGCTTTGAGTCTTCTGCAACTGGGAAGTGGTGACATTAGCCCCCAGGGTCCACCAGGGACATAGTCCAGATTGCACGGCCTCAGTGCCTCCCTCACTTTCTAGCCTCAGGAAATCCTGTCCCCTGGGAGAGTGCCACCCCCCCCTCCCCAGCTTGCCCTTGCAGTAGCTTGCTTTTGCCAGCTGAGCAAAGTGGGTTTTCATCGTTGCAATCCTTAAACACACCTACCTGAGCTGAGAGTAAGCCCCACTGAACACAGGAGGCAATTTTATTCTGAGTAGACCTGAATAGGATGGTGCTGCAACTCACTTCAGCAACCCCATGTTAGGCTGAGGGGCATGTTAGGTCACTATGGCAGTCCCCCCCCCCCAGCACCATTCTTGCTTCCCAGTTCCCTGGCGAGAACCGTTTTTCAGAAAAGTCTGAATGTTACATTTCAAAATTACAAAGATCATGTCCAATTATGATTCCAAAAGGTCCCCAGATTTCTACTTTGTTAATTGTTTCCCTCCCATGTGTAGAAAGCATACGGTCTTGGTGGTGCAACTTTTCTTCTCAAGCCTGATGGCTGCCTGTCTGTTGTTACTGGTTTTTACGACCTCAGAATCACTCTCCACCAATACATTCAACCTTTCAATTTCTGGGAACTTACCTATTCATAGTAACGTTATGGGCATGACTCTGTGGAAGGAAAGAGATCTGGTCACCATAGCAAGATGTGGGATTAGGCCCAGCAAACAGAACCCCATAATTGTCCACTGATCTATAATATTATATTCCCATCACCATACTGCAAAAAGCTTCATCTGCAGATGTCAGCAAAGAAACCAGCACAGGAGTGAGCTAAGCTGGTTTTCCCAATCAGTTGGCAACTCACAACCAGATACCCTTTCAAATGGGCATTAGGAAGCAAGAGAAAATGTCTACAGGGGAGATTTTATGAACTACCCACCACAGGACTTGGATAACAGATGAAGCTGTTAGGGCGCAGGACAACGATATCTCAAAGCCAGGAAATGAGCCTCTGTCTTTTTCCAGACAATCTTGCACAAAATTTGGACCCAGAGTATATATTCCTCAGTTCAGGGTCCACAAGGACAGAGATGTGTTAAACTCAGGGCAAACCTGTACCTGAAATGCCACAAACAAAAAGCCCAGTCCCTCTGAGTTCTACCAGTGTCTACCTACTGTGATCCTGCCTGCCAGTCAGAGGAGCTGCTGTTGCACAGCCTTTTTCTTATTGCACTGGGAGAAGGGACACATGGCTCTAGGGTAGCTGTTAGTGCTTCATCTCAGTGTTGGATCCTGAAATTCCTGGCCTTCATCCCTGGCTACCTCAGGACCAAACTAAATTATGTCTTTGTGGCAAGTCAGTAGCAGATTGAAGGACCCACCTTGCTTTTCCCCACAGCCACACAACAGCTTCAGGGAATCTCAGTTTAAAAATTGGCAGGAACTCAATTCAGCTCAGAACTGCAAAGTGGGGAGAGGAGGGGTTCCTGCCTCCCCACCCTCACTTTACTGAGCCAAAGAGCCCCAGCAGGGAGCTATTTGCGTAAAATGGGAGCTGTATGCTGACTATTTCTTGCACACGGAGCTCCAAAGTTCTGCAAACAACTTTCAACTGGGCCTGTTTAGGCTCAGGGAAATGTCATGGGGGGGAAGGAGCCCATCCTCCTCCCATAACGGAGTTCTGAGCTGAATTGGGCTCCCTCCTGCTTTTAAAATAACATTCCTCACAACTGCTGGGTGGGTGCTGGGAAAGGAAGCTGGGCTCAAAGAACCCAGACCAGACTCATCAAAAAGCACATTGTGTAGTTTGGCCCTCAGCAGTAAAGTGGAGCAGAATTCCTCCAAACTCTTTAGCTTTTCAGTGTAAGAATAGGCTCCATATTTTGCTCATATGAGATGCCTTTTTCTTTCCTTTTTGAAAATTTCATTTTATAAGTATACAAAAGATGCATAAGAATACACATAAAGGATGAAATATACATGAAGAATAGGCAGTACTATCATCACATTCCATTAATAGAAGAGACAAAGTTTGCAGTTACTTAATACCTATCATACCTACAAGCTGCCTTAAACTTAAAGCAGAATTTCTTGCCAGGCATTAAGAGAACTGTAATGCCGTCTATATGGCAGTCTGATCCCATTCTCTTTAGCCCCCACATTCCTAGAGAAATTGTACATGGCTTTATCAAACTTGCAGCATTCCTGTGTGAGCATATGAATGTCTTTTCTGGTCCTCCTGTTCCTGACAGCTATTCATATGGCCAAGAGAATCTATGCTCATGTCATGGGTCTTTATTTACCTCAGACAACTGGATATAAATTCCACAAGTAATTTCTCTTACCTGCTAGTGGTTTAGAGATTATTTGGTTCACATCAAATCCCAGAGTTCCAGCAAGTTCACTGAATTTTGTTTTCACATCATCTGATGCTTCTCGTGTTCTGCCTTGAGGCCCAAGGAAAGAGTCTTGTTGAAAATAATGATGAGGGTAGAAGGACAGACAAATACACTTTGGATATGAGCCCCTTCATCTGCTCTGCCCAAGACCCCTTGTTGTGTTCTCTCTCCTGAGTTGGTTGCCAGTGGAAGCTAGGGTGTGTGTGTGTTAACAACTGGATAGTAAGGCCAGTCTATTTCCTCCTCCAATAATTCCAATACAGTCTGCAGGTGGGAATGAGGAGGTTCCCCTCCTAGCTTGATTTGTAGCACATTTTCTCTGCAGCTGACCATTGGAGAACGATATATCAGTAAGAACTGGGATAGTGTTCTAGCGGGATTTGGACCACGAAGTTCAAATTCATGTCTAGCCATGAAGTTCATTCAGTAAGTTAAGTTACAACTAAACTACATGCAAATTCATGTACCAAAGCCCTGCACACTTTTTTTTTTTTAAGGAAACATAGCTTCAACATTTGTGGTGCAGGGGAGGGTGGGCTAGAAGTCCAATAAAATAAATAAATCAACAAACAAATAAATGCTCACATTTTTTACCCTGCCCTCGGCTGGGAGGGTGGGGTAAGAATTTGAGAAAATAATAAATAAATAAATAAATCTCAGTTCCAAAATTTGTCTCTTATATATCCTTTTCCTTTCCCTTTTAAGATAGGGGAGCCTTTCATACACAGTTGATTGTAAACTGTAGTTAGGGTATTTCATGGTAGGTGCGTGTTTGTCACAAAAATTTAGCATCCCTCCTCATGCAAAATACCTGAAGCAGGGAAAGCAAAATACTTGGGGAAACACCTGGCCACTGTTGTGATCTATATATGATACACATCTGTGCACTGCCACTGGACTCCCCCTACAGTAAGAATTTGAACCCTGTCCTCAGACATAACTTCTGTGTAATTCTGAATGGAGCTAAAAGAGTTTCAATGATGCTAGTAAAATTCCTAATTTTGTGTATGTGTGTGCGCACGCGCGCATGCCATTAGAGTATATAGGGGTCTGTCTATGTTTCCTGTTATGATCTCTTTGGATGAAGAGCATGGTTTTTTAACCATTGAAATGTACCCAACACATTTTCCTGTCCCATCCACTGCCAACATGCCCAGTTTTATCAGTGTTTCATCAATGACACTTACTTAAGAGATACAGGCTATAGGTATCCTCGACTGTAACATGCATAATATGGTAACTTTCATAATCTACATCCACCATGTGTACGATATCAGGTGCATCTGAAACAGAAAACACCCATTACATACAGACATCTCTTCACACAGCTTCTCCGCTCTGCCATTAGTAAATGATTGACTGTGTTTTGCTGCTAGTAAGTTACTTGTCTTGAGCATTGTGATATAATTGTGACCATGAAGAAGATCTGGAAATAGCTCCAGATGCATGTTGTTACTTCATCTACATTTTGAGATTATTCAGAGAGTGTCGCTTCATGTTGTACATCATCATTCATTGAGTTCTTAGAGACTGTCGTCACTGGATTGGCTTGTCGGCTTGAATGGAATCCATTCATATTTAGTCTGGTTGCTTTTTCAATGTAAGAGGACGTAAGCAACATCTTTTCCCGGAAAGCAGTACGATGACTGATCAACTCAGTAAACGGAGGGCAGGGAGCAATATTTAGGATCCAAGACCAAACCTTTGTTCTGACATAGCCATGGCCCGACTTTTGCAGTGCCAACTGTGAGAGCAGAGTAGGCCAGAGGCTGGCGGCAGGGCAGAGAGCAGCGGGGAAAATGGGCCTTCCCACTCCACCAGGGACCAATTGCAGGGTCCCAAAGTGGCTGGGGGTGGGCTGTCACAAGGGGAAAGGGCTGGCCGCTCACTCACTGCCCCTATTCTTTGGTCTGGCCCCAGAGCAGTTTGCCCACCCATCCCACCCTTTAGATGAGCCTTCAGGCATGGCCAGCGTGAACGT